>NC_079193.1:361625412-361902912 GCF_029499605.1 Hyla sarda
CAGTCTGCTTTGTTCACAAAGGAGAACACTCAGAGCTGCCAGCCTGCTTTGTTCACAGCCTGTTTGGCTGTGAACAAAGCAGGCTGGCAGCTCTGAGTGTTTAGGACTCCAGCATGAGTCAGAAATGCTTGCTGACAGGACTGATCGGGAAAAATACAATAGAAAGAAGCATATTTTTCATTAACATGCTATTGGAAAGTTATTCAACATTCATTAATATAAAATATATCAAAAGTTTATTTGATGAGAGGTACCCCTTTAAAATTACTGTTGGGAAAAGGCGCTTTCCAATAAGAGAGACCTGGAGCAGTTTGCAAAGGAAGAGCGGTCCAACATTCCGGCTGAGAGGTGTAAGAAGCTTATTGATGGTTATAGGAAGCCACTGATTTCAGTTATTTTTTCCAAAGTGTGCGCATCCAAATATTAATTTATGGGTGCCAATAATTTTGTCCAGCCCATTTTTGGAGTTCGGTGACATTATGTCCAATTTGCTTTTTTTCCTCCCTTTTTTGGTTTAATTCCAATACACACAAAGGGAATAAACATGTGTATAGCAAAACATGTGTTACTGCAATCCTTTTCTGTGAGAAATACTTCATTTTCTTGCAAAATTTCAGGTGTGCCAACATTTACGGCCATGACTGTGTATATATATATATATTTATTTATTTTTATTAGTAATTTCTTACCTTAGGCCGGGGATGTCAGGGCATGCTGGGAGTTGTAGTTTTGCAACAGCTGGAGGGCCACAGTTTGGAGAAACTGTACTAGAAGTACTTGCCTCAGTCTGGCAGCAGTCCCAGTATAGGACGGAGCATGAGTTTCTCTCCATGTCCCACCATATGTTGTCCGCCTTGTCCCTGTAGGAAGGTCAGGGCTATTGACACATAAGATTACCTTTACTTTTGCAGTGCACACTGTGCACAAATTCACATGAGAAACACCTATATTGTAATTCAGGCATCAAGCCTGGGAGCTGGCTATTATCTCTGCTGCGTACACAAAACTGTCTACAGATCTTTATACGCATTTAGGTTGCACTTTACTATCTTATCATACTCAATGTATGGACAGCTAACTGCAAAAGTATTCATACCCCCTCAAGGTTCTTAAATATTGCAATAAACGACCTTAAGGAAAACGGGTGCTACAAATTCTCACAGTTTGTTGGGAAGAATTCACAATATACTCAAATCTTACAGAAATCTGTAGCAAATTATTACTTATCATGATTTATTGTAGTAGTTATATTCTTGTATATAGGAGGCAGTATTATAGTAGTTATATTCTTGTATATAGAGAGCAGTATTATAGCAGTTATATTCTTGTATATAGGAGGCAGTATTATAGTAGTCATATTCTTGTATATAGGGACAGTATTATAGTAGTTATATTCTTGTATATAGGAGCAGTATTATAGTAGTTATATTCTTGTATATAGGAGCAGTATTATAGTAGTTATATACTTGTATATAGGGAGCAGTATTATAGTAGTTATATTCTTGTATATAGGAGGCAGTATTATAGTAGTTATATTCTTGTATATAGGAGCAGTATTATAGTAGTTATATTCTTGTATATAGAAGCAGTATATAGTAGTTATATTCTTGTATATAGGAGCAGTATAATAGTAGTTATATTCTTGTATATAGGAGGCAGTATTATAGTAATTATATTCTTGTATATAGGAGCAGTATTATGGTAGTTATATTCTTGTATATAGGAGCAGTATTATAGTAGGTATATTCTTGTATATAGGAGGCAGTATTATAGTAGTTATATTCTTGTATATAGGAGGCAGTATTATAGTAGTTATATTCTTGTATATAGGAGCAGTATTATAGTAGTTATATTCTTGTATATAGGAGCAGTATTATAGTAGTTATATTCTTGTATATAGGAGCAGTATTATAGTAGTTATATTCTTGTATATAGGAACAGTATTTTTGTAGTTATATTCTTGTACATAGGAGCAGTATTATAGTAGTTATATTCTTGTATATAAGAGCAGTATTATAGTAGTTATATTCTTGTATATAGGAGCAGTATTATAGTAGTCATATTCTTGTATATAGCAGTATTATAGTAGTTATATTCTTGTATATAGGAGGCAGTATTATAGTAGTTATATTCTTGTATATAGGAGCAGTATTATAGTAGTTATATTCTTGTATATAGGAGCAGTATTATAGTAGTTATATACTTGTATATAGGGAGCAGTATTATAGTAGTTATATTCTTGTATATAGGAGGCAGTATTATAGTAGTTATATTCTTGTATATAGGAGCAGTATTATAGTAGTTATATTCTTGTATATAGGAGCAGTATTATAGTAGTCATATTCTTGTATATAGCAGTATTATAGTAGTTATATTCTTGTATATAGGAGGCAGTATTATAGTAGTTATATTCTTGTATATAGGAGCAGTATTATAGTAGTTATATTCTTGTATATAGGAGCAGTATTATAGTAGTTATATACTTGTATATAGGGAGCAGTATTATAGTAGTTATATTCTTGTATATAGGAGGCAGTATTATAGTAGTTATATTCTTGTATATAGGAGCAGTATTATAGTAGTTATATTCTTGTATATAGAAGCAGTATATAGTAGTTATATTCTTGTATATAGGAGCAGTATAATAGTAGTTATATTCTTGTATATAGGAGGCAGTATTATAGTAATTTTATTCTTGTATATAGGAGCAGTATTATGGTAGTTATATTCTTGTATATAGGAGCAGTATTATAGTAGGTATATTCTTGTATATAGGAGGCAGTATTATAGTAGTTATATTCTTGTATATAGGAGGCAGTATTATAGTAGTTATATTCTTGTATATAGGAGCAGTATTATAGTAGTTATATTCTTGTATATAGGAGCAGTATTATAGTAGTTATATTCTTGTATATAGGAGCAGTATTATAGTAGTTATATTCTTGTATATAGGAACAGTATTTTTGTAGTTATATTCTTGTACATAGGAGCAGTATTATAGTAGTTATATTCTTGTATATAAGAGCAGTATTATAGTAATTATATTCTTGTATATAGGAGCAGTATTATAGTAGTTATATTCTTGTACATAGGGGGCAGTATTATAGTAGTTATATTCTTGTACATAGGAGCAGTATTATAGTAGTTATATTCTTGTATATAGGAGCAGTATTATAGTAGTTATATTCTTGTATATAGGAGGCAGTATTATAGTAATTATATTCTTGTATATAGGAGGCAGTATTATAGTAGTTATATTCTTGTATATAGGAGCAGTATTATAGTAGTTATATTCTTGTATATAGAAGCAGTATTATTGTACTGTGTCCCCAGTAGTAGCAGTCACCCAATCAGAGTATTTACAATTAATAACTACCCTCTGTGTGTTAGTAAGTAACTGGCTCAGTGATAGGAAACATTGCCCCCCATTCTTTCCTTCCAGTTGTATTCTTATCCATAGGGGGCGCTATTACAAATATAATTCTGCTGGTAGTGTAATGACATTATTGTTTTCTCTGACAAACAGAACAATAGTCCCTTCCCCCATTCCGTTCAGCAACAGATTTTGCTGGTGTCATATATAAATTACAAATAACAATAAAGTGCCCAATGCAGACAGGCATTTTGTAATGGACTTCTCCCCTGCTAAATGGCAGATGTCAAATTAAAACTAAATTTACATACGGCGAGACCTGATACGTTTTATAAACCAAAATATTTCAGTTGCCTTCCAAAATCTGTATTATTTATACCCATCACATCCATCATAAATTGGAATATTCAAATTATTAGGCAGAATACAAGCAGAGACTATTCATGCATGCTTTCCCCTCAAGACTATATACAAATGGTGCGGTATTTATAATTAATATTGTGAAGACGCTGCCAGATGAGCGCGTCCTGGTCGTCCCAGCATCTTGGCTTCTTCACTGATCCCCGACTCTGAGGTTTTCTATAAACAGACCCCTGAATTTAAATAGACAGCCCAAATAGAGGCGTAAAACTGTGATACCAGCAGGAGTCAGGAGGGTCTCATCCTTATTAGGGAATGTTACTCGGCTGCAGCAAAGAAACCACTGAGAGGAACAATGTATAATGGGAGAAAGATGACAAATCTGCTGATATCTGAGGAACAGTGATGCCTAGAAGAAAAGGAGATGGAATGATTAAGGAACCATAGTAAATATTGGCTACAATACACTGCAAGACTAGAGCTGAGATAATGGCAGAGATCTGCATTATGGATAGAATATTGTAAAAATCATGTTAAAAAGAATTATTAAAGAATAATATACAATTTGGGCAATTTTCTTATATATATGAAATTTTATTAGATGAATTAAATACCAAGCAGAATAGAAATTTCACAGATGAATAAAATAACATTTTACCCTTTGGAAACATTTTATGTCAATAAACACCAGGTCTTCTAAAGTCTCTGAAAGGATTTAAGTATAGAAATGCTGCTGTTTTTTTTTCCTCCTCCCTGTCTGCAGATCCAGTCCTCCCACTCCTCCTCCCTGTCTGCAGATCCTGTCCTCCAGCTCCTCCTCCCTGTCTGCAGATCCTGTCCTCCAGCTCCTCCTCCCTGTCTGCAGATCCTGTCCTCCAGCTCTTCCTCCTTGTCTGCAGATCCTGTCCTCCAGCTCCTCCTCCCTGTCTGCAGATCCTGTCCTCCAGCTCCTCCTCCCTGTCTGCAGATCCTGTCCTCCAGCTCCTCCTCCCTGTCTGCAGATCCTGTCCTCCAGCTCCTCCTCCCTGTCTGCAGATCCTGTCCTCCAGCTCCTCCTCCCTGTCTGCAGATCCTGTCCTCCAGCTCTTCCTCCCTGTCTGCAGATCCTGTCCTCCAGCTCCTCCTCCCTGTCTGCAGATCCTGTCCTTCAGCTCCTCCTTCCTGTCTATCTGCAGATCCTGTCCTCCAGCTCCTCCTCCCTGTCTGCATCTCCTGTGCTTCAACTCATCCTCATTTTGAAGCTCATGTCCTTTAATTATTCCTCTCTGTCTGCAGTACCTATTCTTCAACTCCTCCTGTCTGTCTGCAGATCCTGTCCTCCCTGTCTGCAGATCTTGACCTCCAGCTCCTCCTGTCTATCTGCAGATCCTGTCCTTCAGCTCCTCCTTCCTGTCTATCTGCAGATCCTGTCCTCCAGCTCCTCCTCCCTGTCTGCAGAACCTGTCCTCCAGCTCCTCCCCCTGTCTGCAGATCCTGTCCTCCAGCTCCTCCTCCCTGTCTGCAAAACCTGTCCTCCAGCTCCTCCTCCCTGTCTGCAGATCCTGTCCTCCAGCTCCTCCTCCCTGTCTGCATATCCTGTCCTCCAGCTCCTTCTCCCTGTCTGCAGATCCTGTCCTCCAGCTCCTCCTCCCAGTCTGCAGGTCCTATTTTCCATCTCCACCTCTCAAATCATGTCACGTCTGCGAATCATGTCATCCAGCTTCTCCTCTCTGTCTGCATCTCATGTCCTTAGACTCTTTAACTCGCCTGCAGTTCCTATACTTCAACTCTTCCTCCCAGTTTGAAGCTTCTGTCCTGTAGGTCCTCCTCCCTATTTGAAGCTCCAGACCTTCAAATCTTCCTCTCTGTCAGTATCTCCTGTCCTCCAACTCTTCCTTCTTGTCTGTATCTCATGTCCTTCAACTTATCCTCCCTGCCGGCATCTCCTATACTTCAACTCTTCCTTCTGTAGCTTTTTTCTTCCACCATCTTCTCAACTGCTTCATCTCCTTTTCTCCAACATGTCCTTCTTGGTTGCAAGTTCTGTCCTCCAGTACCTTTTCTCTTCCTTCTTGGCCTCCATTGCCTCTTCCCTGGATGGAGGTTAAATGAAGAGGCTGAACTTTCGCCTTTACACATCTCCTAACAAGTCCTATTGCAGTCAATAGGAAATTCAAACAAAAGGCACTTAAAGTACGATGCTTGGAGTTTTGCCAAAGCTATTTCCTTCTGACAATCGGTGCCGATCACACCACGTCATGTTAGTAATGTATGTAAACATGAAAGCGCACTTCTAAGGATAAGGGTGGGTGTAGCCTAGAAGTGGGTTTTAAAAGGGAATAATAAAACAAATTGGACATCCTCTACCAGATCTCTGATAAGTTACAGCCTTTTACCAGCACATAAAAAATTAAAAGATAAAAATATAATCAGATTTTTTGATTTAGAGAAATAGTTTCCAACAACCAATAAAGATCTACATTAATTACCTGGCATAGTATGTGTTTAGAAAATGTCTCTATATCACTGGAGGACTGGACATGAATTATCACCATGTAATACCTAATTTCACCTCCAGTGGTGCTGCAGGGAAATTAAACACTTAATAGTTGGGGTTCCTTATACTGTTATATAACTGATAGGACATGGAGACACATGACACCTTCACATATCTGTCTGTGTTTTCATGACATAGAAAAAAAGCTTTATTGTCTGGTGCAAAGAGTCAAAGAGGCGTTCCCAAGCCAATGAAGTGCTGAGGACTGAAACACCTCCTTGCTCCCCCACCCATTCCTGTCTCAACTTGATTGGCAGTCATCTGGAAACCAAGCCCTGTTTCCAAATCTCGTACCTGTGGACAATTTGTATGTACAGCCCAGAAATGAGATTTGTAAACAGGGCTCGGCTTCCAGTTGACTGTCAATCATGCAGGGACAGGGATGGGAGGGGGAGAGAGGAGGTGTTCCAGTCCTCAGCACTTCAGGGGCTTAGGAACCCCTCTTTGACTCTTTGTACCAGAAAGTAAAAGCACAAAAACAGACAGATATATTAAAGGTACCATGGGGGACATTTATCGAGGTATTTAGAGCCTTTTTATGCTTACTCCTGGCGCAAAAAAGTCGCGTATGCGCCTAAGCCCTTTTTTTGTGTGACTTTTGTGAGTAAGCAAAAAGTTATTAAGAGCCTTACCTAAACAAATTACAGTTTTCATGTCAAAAATTTATGATGTGTGAAAGCCGCACATAGGCAAACTAAAAAGTCACAAGTCTGCTCCAGGTCTGACCTGGAGAACAAAACTCCCGTACATGAGCAAATTTAAAAAGTCGCAAATAAGTCTCACAAAAGTCTCAGCTCTGACTTTTTTGTCTTGATAATGTGCTCCAAATTTATCAACCCGCTGTGATATGATAAGTATGATAAATATGTAGCACATAAGCAAAACTAAAGCCTTTATGACAAAATTAAATGAAGCAAACAATGATAAATGCACCCCCCCCCCCCCCCCGTGTCTCCTCACCACCATAACAGCTATGTTTACATGTTGGAATATTCCGCACAGACATTCCACTGCAGCAGAGTCCCATTCCATTCAATGGGACTCTGCTGCACTGCACTGTTCACATAGTGGAAATCCCAATTCCGGCATCCACACAAAGAACAGACTTGTCTATTATTTTTGTATATTTTGCCTGGAAATTAATTACCATTGAGTCGGTGCATTTTGTGAGCAGTCCTGGCGCTCGCCGGATTATTCAAACGTGCGTGTTTTCTGTTCGGACATTCCGTACGTTTTACGCCATCTGAACATGGACTAACGGTGTCAGCAGTTTGAATCATAAATTGCAGATCTCCTAGAATATTTTGTCTCTATAAAGCGCGTGAGTGCTCAGCACTGCTGCACTGTCTAATGACCCTTCAGGAAAAACTCGCCTCCCCTTCTACGGCAGCTGACTTTATTACTAGTGGTGCTCACGGGATACAAATACAACTGAATATTCTAAGTCATGAAGAAAAGAATCCCAGGGCACTCACCAGATGCGTTTCAGTATTCTTATTCATATCTCAGTAAGAGCATTAGTGCAAAAAGGGAACCGTGCGGAAAGACATTAACAGGGAACACTCCATCAGGTGACAATTGCTGTTTAGTGCTGTACAAGCTGTTTCACGCTTGAAGGGCCAGTTGAAGCACTTGTACAGCTCGAAACGGCTTGTACAACGGACATTCACAGGAATCACTCAATCAGGCGACGGTTGCTGTCTCGCGCTGTACAAGCGCTTCATCTGGCCCTTCAAGGGCCAGTTGAAGCAATTGTACAGCGCAAAATGGCTTGTACAGCGTGAAACGGCAACTGTCGCCTGATTAAGTGATCCCTGTGAATGTCCATCCGCACATGTGCCTTTCTGCACTGATGTTCTTACTGTTATATAAATAAAGAAGACTGAAACGCATCTGGTGAGTGCCCTTGTATTCTATTCTTCCTATATTACATTGTTTGAATAATATTTGCTGCTGACTCAATTACTGGCGGTGTTCACTGGATACAAATACAACTGAATATTCCAACTCATGAAGAAAAGAATCCCAGGGCACTCACCAGATGCGTTTCAGTTTTCTTCATTCATATCACAGTAAGAATATCCGTGCAGAAAGGGATATGTGCGGATGGACATTCACAGGGATCACTTAATCAGGTGACGGTTGCCATTTCACGCTGCACAAGCCATTTCGCGCTGTACAAGTGTCAGGAACCGGACTGGAAGCGGGTAGTGGATCCTCTGTGTTAGTGGGGCGATGGCGTGGGCCAGGGGACCGGTTCTAAGAAGTTACTGGTTTTCACCAGAGCCCGCCGCAAGGCGGGATGGACTTGCTGCAGCAGTAACTCCCAGGTCGTATCCCCCGATAGCGACTCAACCTCACTAACAGCTGAGATAGGTGTAGTACACAAGGACAAGGCGAAGGCAAGGTCGGACGTAGCAAGAGGTCAAGGCAGGCGGCAAAGGTTCGTAGTCAGGGGCAACAGCAAGGGTCTGGATACACAGGCTTGGGAACACACAGAACGCTTTCTCAGGGCACTAGGGCAACAAGATCCGGCAAGGACAGGAAGGGGAAGTGGGTTTTTATAATGTGGGAAGTGATTGGTACTGATTGGGCCAGGCACCAATTAATGGTGCACTGGCCCTTCAAATTTCAGAGAGCAGGCGCGCGCGCGCCCTAGAGAGGGGGGCCACACGCACCGGGACAGTACAGCAGGTGGATGGTGGAAGGTGAGAAGATTGGGATATGACCCGCGGGCGGGCGCGTCCCGCTACGCGGATTGCATCCCAGCTGGTGATAACAGAGCAGCGCTCCCGGTCAGTGGGTCTGACCGGGGTGCTGCACGCTGAAGAACGCCGCGAGCGCTCCGGGGAGGAGCAGGGACCCAGAGCGCTCGGCGTAACAACAAGTGCTTCAACTGGCCCTTGAAGGGCCAGATGAAGCACTTGTACAGCACAGTAAGGGATCACAGTAAGAATATCAGTGCAGAAAGGGACACATGCGGACAGACATTCATGGGGATCAATCCATTAGGCGACGGTTGCCGTTTCGCACTGTACAAGCGCTTCAACAGGCCCTTCCTGGGCCAGTTGAAGCGCTTGTGCAGCACGAAACAGCTTGTACAGCGAGAATCGGCTACCGTCGCCTGACAGAGTGATCCCTGTGAATGTCCGTTGTACAAGCTGTTTCACGCTATACAAGTGCTTCAACTGGCCCTTCAAGCGTGAAACGGCTTGTACAGCACTAAATGGCAATCGTCGCCTGATGAAGTGATCCCTGTGAATGTCCGTCCGCACGTGTCCCTTTTTGCACTGATGTTCTTACCGTGATATGAATAAAGAAGACTGAAACGCATCTGGTAAGTGCGCTTGTATTCTTTTCTTCCTATAATATTTAGTTTTGAAGGAAGGGTGTTTTGTTTTTTTCCATACTGTACATTTCCTTTAAGTGAGCACCTGCAGTAATACAGTCGGGTCACGTGTGTTCCTGCGCGGCAGTTCATGTGTCAGAGATCACAGAGGAAATGAACATACAGCTGATTAAATGTTGGTGTAAAAGCCAAGAGGACAGGGTATCAGCAGAAGGCGCTGTGTTTGAACGCCCACACATGCCGCTATCACAAAGAATTTTTACAGGCGCCATAACTTTTGTTGAACTAGCGACGGCAGCTTTAATCAAAGTCCCAGTACTCACGGTGCAGGATGAATGGTTCCTCTGAATGGACCCGGGAGTCTCAGCTGCTCACAAATCTGAATGGCCGGGCGCTCCCATGCTGTTAAGATAACACGCTTGTATAATCTGAATTTTATCAGCCTCCTATGAGCGGTTCTAGTAAATGCAATCAGATCTAAATACAATTACTGTCAGTTATAGCGGAGCAGCTGCCGGCCCCGAGAAACAAACAAAAAGTTCAAAAACATCCTTCCTGTTCTACCGAGGAGGTGTCCTCTCTCCATATAAAGCCACAAAGGCTAAGTATAAGGGATCTGTCTTCACGGTCTTCTATTATGAGGCCCAAAATTTGTCAGCCAGAAAACTTTAGCAAAATTTCTATTGTAAAAAAGTCTTTCCAAACTGACCAACATTTGAATCCCAAATTGTGGGACATTTCAGGTACTACCACCATTCTGCCTTGGAATCCCCCATTTGTCTCAAATATTTCTCACTATATTAAAGGAGAACTGTAGTGCAATAAAACGTATCCCCTATCCGAAGTATAGCGGATAAATTATAGATTGTGGGGGTCCCAACGGTCGGACCCCCCCCACGATCTATAACTTATCCTCTATACTTCGAATATAACTTATACTCTATACTAGGGCAGATGGAATTACCCTAGGGGCAGATGGCATTAACCCCTTGTATTCGTGATGCCAGGGCATGGTTTATACTCAATATCACCCAGTATACCACTGGATCCAGGCAATATATATATATATATATATATATATATATACACACACAAGGGGACAGGTGTAGAGGGGGCCCAGGGGACACTGTAGGGAGGCTGCCGGACGGGTCAGCAGGGGTATAGGGGTACAACTCCCGTACTGGGCCACCACAGCATCTCCTGTACGGGGCCGCGGCAGTCTGCAGAAAGTCCTTCGGATAGGGGATGTTATATTGCACTACAGTTCTCCATTAACTCCTAAAAGTAGGAAAGCATAAAAAAAAAATGCTTCTATATGTTACTCACTAGGTCATACAGATTCCTTACATGTCCTTTTTATGTGCCTAGCTTTCGTATTTGGTTCACAAACTCCTCTGTTCTGCTGCTCACTCATGCTGACATCCACTGCTCAGGGAGGGGCATGTCCGAGGCAAACACTGAGCCCGCTCTCACTCACCACGCATTCACTTCCACCCTGAGGATGTTGTGCTGTGTTTCTCAATCTAATCACTGCAGGCTGCTTTGTTACCAGACAGGTGTCTGATAGGACAGGAGTGAGCACAGTGCTAGTCCCGCCCTCACTTTCTGGACTTTGTCCCAGCCTGTGCTTCAGCTGGGACAAAGATGATGCTGCAGCCGGACAGGATTATGTTCTGGATGGTATGGGGACCCCTAGTGGTCTTATTTATAAGCCAAGATTTATATTAAAAGGAGTTTTGTTTAAAGAAGTATAGTATAACATGTAAAACATTTATAATTCGGACAGTGCCCATTTAAAGGCAATGCTTTCTAGGGAAAAAAACAAACTAGGTCTCCTCAAGTAGGAAGGAAACTGTCTTTCTTGTGACACCGCCCTTTAAGTCAATGTCCAGTCCATTACACAGCCTTCAAAAAATTATTTCTATTTTTTAAGAGCTGAGGCACACGTTCTGTCACCCAAGTGCATACAAAAAGTGCATAAGGCCAAAACGCACCTGCACAGGTCCAGGATCACAGTCCCCGTTTTCACCTTAGCTTAGGGGGGGAACCAAAACTGCTCCCGGCATCCATCTGGATCAAGTATCAGCCATGGAGCACAATCTGGTTGGCATCTCAAAACATGATTAGATAAAGCAGCCAATCTCCTGTTTCAGAAACATAGTGTCGGCAGTGCTCTGTACAGCAGCACGAGCACCTCTCTCTATTGCTAATACCTCTCCCTATATGCCCATGAGCACTTCTCTCTGTACTGCTAATACGTCTCCCTATACACCCATGAGCACGTCCCTCTGTACTGCTAATACCTCTCAATATACACCCATGAGCACTTCCCTCTCTACTGCTAATACCTCTCCCTGTACACCCATGAACACTTCCCTCTCTACTGCTAATACCTCTCCCTATACACCAATGAACACTTCCCTCTCTACTGCTAATACCTCTCCCTATACACCCATGAACACTTCCCTATCTACTGCTAGTACTTCTCCCTATACACCCATAGGCACTTACAACTCTCCACTACTAATACCTCTCCCAATACACCCATGAGCACTTCCCTCTCTACTGCTAGTACTTCTCCCTATACACCCATGAGCACTTCCCTCTCTACTTCTAATACCTCTCCCTATACACCCATGAGCACTTCCCTCTTTACTGCTAATACCTCTCCCTATACACCTACGAGCACTTCCCTCTCTACTACTAACACCTCACCCTATACACCGAGCACTTTTTCTCTTTCTATTCTGAGTTTTTGCTCCTCATGAGTACAGAAATGGTCTGGTTGGCTGGGTAAGATGTCTTACCACCAGCATACCGCCAGCTTCTTGCAGAGATTCAGCTGGTGTCATTGTCATGGAGCTGTGGCCCTATTCTCAGAATCTGCCCCCCCACACACACACGCACACACTATCCAGATACTAATGGCGTATCCTATGGATATACCATCACCTTCTGATATGTGAATACCTCTTTAGGGAAGGAGGCAGGCAGTGACACTTGTATGGGGCCTTGTAAAAAGTATATTACATAGTAAAGAGAAAAAACACGTAAGGAATCTCGTATAGTCATGGAAGTTGTCCTGCACAGTTTTACTGCCATCATTGGATCTCCTTACAAGCAGAAGAGCGGCCTGACAGCTGACACCAAAAGCTTCAAGACATTTACTGAGTCATATGAACATAAAGGAGCTGCCTTGTCTTGTGTAAGATGGGGGGGGATTAGGACAAGGAGAACCCAGGACTTCACTTCCTACACCAGTGTTTCCCAACCAGGGTGCCTCCAGCTGTTGCAAAACTACAACTTCCAACATACCCGGACAGCCAACGGCTGTCCGGGGATGCTGGGAGTTGTAGTTTTGCAACAGCTGGAGGCACTCTGGTTGGGAAACAAGGCTGTATTGCTTACACAAACTTCATATTGTATTGGTGTGCGCAGAGGATTCTCCAAATAAAGATTGTTCTTGCTATCAATATTACACTTGTTTTCAACCCATTCACCCCCACCATCACGGGCACACTAACTTTCAGGGTTAATGCCCCCCGCCCCCATTACATAAGTTTCAGAGACCACAGGAGGATATTCAGGGTTCAGCCAGACCACAAAGACATTGTGATCTCATATATTTTACAAGGTGTACTACTACTCCCATCCTCCTCCTCCTTGGCTAATCTGATTTTACCTACCCGGTTTACAGGGAAAAAACCCCTAGCAACCCTTTGCCATATTACTCTGCAGTATTCATTCCCTGTCTGTTCCTCTGCCTGTGGCATTAGGAATTACTAGAAAATAAATCCTAATAACTATCATGTACCCAGATCTCAGTCCAGGAAGTAGCTTCTTGTTATTTGTGGGTCCGTAATACACCGCCATCTATGTGCCCAATGCCGTGCCCTCATGTTACTGCATTAGATATAGATAACAATGGTACAGTACATTCACCACGATGATTTCCCTACTGTACCGCATTCAAAACATTTGTTCCTGTCCTATTAGCGGAGATAGAGAACTTATCAGCTGGCCATTTAAAAATAGCTTTATCTGAAGAACTTGGCTTCTAGAACAAGAACATTAAACACGGCGAGGTGTTGGCAAATGATACAATTGTTCTAATGATGAAAAGCGACATAGTGTTCTGTGAGGTTACATGCGGTGCCGAAGCAGGGGAGGACAACTCAGGGGGTGTGTGGGACCTTCTCCACCTGAACACCGGCTACTGACTCATTTACAACTGTAATTGCAAAGAAATAGGAGCGATGGGTAACATTGCAAGCAATCTTGGGGAGTGAAAGGGTTAAATAATAACAGCCCTTTGATCTAGTGCAGAGAAGGGATTGGTAGTTACATCCCTGGTGGTCTAGTGCAATGGAGGAGTTGGTGATGATAATATCTCAGGTGGTCTACTACAATAAAGAGATTAAGGGTATGTTCACACTGCTAAATTCCGTGATCGGGGATTACGTCAGGCGGTCGCCTCCGAAAATACTTTGGCGTGAGGACCGAGGGGCACTGCACCATCACCATTGACGGCTAATCAGTACTCGCGCAATTCTGCGCAAAGAATGAACATGTTCTTTCTTTGCGCGGAACAATTTCAATTTGAAATTCCGCATTGTGAATGGGTCTCGCGGAAGACCCATTCACACTGATGGTACTGTTCACTGCGTGGAATTCCACTCGCGGTTCCAGAATTTTTCTAGAAAATTAAGTATTTCTCACAGAAAAGGATTGCAGTAAGACATGTTTTGCTATACACAAAGGACAGCTTGAATATCTTTGGAACTTGTTTGGGGCTGCTTATCCACCATCCGGACTATCCTGTGGTGACACCTTTCATAAATTTTTCTCTTCCGTCCACGTCCAGGGAGATTAGCTACAGTGCCATGGGTTGCAAACGTCTTGATAATGTTGTGCACTGTGGACAAAGGCAAATCTAGATCTCTGGAGATGGACTTGTAACCTTGAGATTGTTGATATTTTCCACAATTTGGGTTCTCAAGTCCTCAGACAGTTCTCTTCTCCTCTTTCTGTTGTCCATGCTTAGTGTGGCACACACAGACACACAATGCAAAGACTAAGTGAACTTCTCTCCTTTTTATCTGCTTTCAGGTGTGATTTTTATATTGCCCACACTTGTTACTTGCCCCAGGTGAGTATAAAGGAGCATCACATGCTTGAAACAATCTTATTTATCCACAATTTTGAAAGGGTGCCAATAATTTTGTCCAGCCCATTTTTGGAGTTTGGTGACATTATGTCCAATTTGCTTTTTTTCCTCCCTTTTTTGGTTTAGTTCCAATACACACAAAGGGAATAAATATGTGTATAGCAAAACATGTGTTACTGCAATCCTTTTCTGTGAGAAATACTTCATTTTCTTGAAAAATTTCAGGAGTGCCAACATTTACAGCCATGACTGTATGAATGAATGATAACATGCATGAGTGGATGAAATAATTGGTGAATGAATATGAATATTTAAAGAGGACCTGTCATCAAACCATATTTTCTAAACTAACTCAGATTATATTCCCTAACTACTCCTAACACCCCTCCTGCACTTCCTGAGCTTTAAAAATCTATGTATCATACCTTTCCCTTTGTTCACATTGTGTGAGCTCCCAGCAGGAGAAAGTCAGCGTTCCCCCGCAGGTGCGTGGTCACCAAAACCTGTGAGAGCTGCGCCTCGCCATCCCCCGCACGCCCTTACTGAGTGTGGTCTCCTGCCACGCCGGGAGGAGACCAAACTAACTGTTTGAATTTAGGCAGGGAACAGAACAGAGCCACCAAGTGGCCATTTTTTCAATCACATTAAAAATATATAAAGGTTGAGAATTTTAACAGTAAGTAAATTGTAAAGTGCCTTATAATTACATAAGGAACAATATATTAAAAGTTTAGTTTGGTGACAGGTACTCTTTAAAGTGTACCTCTGCCACTTCTGATCACGTGACCTGCTGCCAAACTATTGCGATCTGGAGACGCATGTGTGGGAAGTCGCATGTAAGTCTATGGGTCTTCCAGCAAATCTGACTCTAGATCACGATAATTTTGCAGCAGATCATGGGATCAGAAGTGGTCGCAAAATTTAAGCTCATATCCTGAGCTTAATTAGTAAATAATGAATGTGAACAAAATTGGGAATGAAAAAGGTAAATACAAAAAAACGTAAATGCTAAAAGTACCGTAAACCCAGTGTATCAGCATCTTCTCTAAGGCAGAAGTAATATTTGCGGTATTATACTTTGGGGGTTGTGCACATTATAATGCATCCAGTCACACAGTCAGGTTATGAGAGTTCACTTTTTCTCTTATGCTGCTGGGATCACAGATAGCGGCTATTATCACTGAGCAGCAAATGATGTTATGTCAGTGCTGGAGTCTAGTAATGAGAAGTCACAGATAAGGGAAATGCTGAGAGCTCGCTGATGTACTGGAGCATTTGCTGGTGTACTGGAGAGCTGACTGGTGTACTGGAGAGCTCACTGGTGTACTGGAGAGCTCACTGGTGTACTGGAGAGCTCACTGGTGTACTGGAGAACTCACTGGTGTACTAGAGTGCTCGCTGGTGTACTAGAGAGCTCGCTGGTGTACTAGAGTGCTCACTGGTGTACTAGAGAGCTCACTGGTGTACTGTACTGGAGAGCTCACTGGTGTACTGGAGTGCTCGCTGGTGTACTGGAGTGCTCGCTGGTGTACTGGAGAGCTCACTGGTGTACTGGAGAGCTCACAATTGTACTAGAGTGCTCACTGGTGTACTGGAGAGCTCACTGGTGTACTAGAGTGCTCACTGGTGTACTGGAGAGCTCACTGGTGTACTAGAGTGCTCGCTGGTGTACTGGAGTGCTCGCTGGTGTACTGGAGAGCTCACTGGTGTACTAGAGTGCTCACTGGTGTACTGGAGAGCTCACTGGTGTACTAGAGTGCTCACTGGTGTACTGGAGAGCTCACTGGTGTACTGGAGAGCTCACTGGTGTGCTAGAGTGCTCGCTGGTGTACTGGAAAGCTCACTGGTGTACTGGAGCGCTTAATGGTGTACTGGAGTGCTCACTGGTGTACTAGAGTGCTCACTGGTGTACTGGAGAGATCACTGGTGTACTGGAGAGCTCACTGGTGTACTGGAGAGCTCACTGGTGTACTGGAGAGCTCACTAGTGTATTGGAGAGCTTACTGGTGTACTGGAGTGCTCGCTGGTGTACTGGAGTGCTCGCTGGTGTGCAGGAGCACTTACTGGTGTACTGGAGTGCTCATTGGTGTACTTGAAGGTTCTATGGTGTACGAAAGTGCTCGCTGGTGTACTGGAGTGCTCGCTGGTGTACTGGAGTGCTCGCTGGTGTACTGGAAAGCTCACTGTTGTACTGGAGAGCTCACTGGTGTACTGGAGAGCTCACTGTTGTATTGGAGAGCTCATTGGTGTACTGGAGTGCTCGCTGGTGTACTGGAGTGCTCACTGGTGTACTGGAGAGCTCACTGTTGTATTGGAGAGCTCACTGCTGTACTGGAGTGCTCGCAGGTGTACTTGAGAGCTCACTGGTGTAATGGAGTGCTCGCTGGTGTACTGGAGTGCTCGCTGGTGTACTGGAGTGCTCACTGGTGTACTGGAGAGCTCACTGGTGTACTGGTGTACTTAGACATCTTATCCCCTATCCAAAGGATAGGGGATAAAATGTCTGATCAGGGGTGTCCCACCACTGGGGACCCCGGCGATCTCCCTGTTGCACCCAGCGTTTTTTTAGAGCATCGGGTGCAGCGCCGGAGGCTCGTGACTTCACGGCCACACCCCACTCCTGACATCACGGCCACGCCCCTCAATGCAATTCTATGGGAGGGGGGCGTGACGGCCATCACGCTCCCTCCCATAGACTTACATGGAGGGGGCGTGGCCGTGATGTCACAAGCGGGGCGTGGTCGTGATGTCACAACAGGGCCTGACCGTGACATAACGAGCCTCCACCCCACATCACCAGTCATCTGACATGGAGAAAAGTTCGCTTCGTGCACCGGATGTCTGGGGTGCTGCAGCTCAGATTGTGGGGGTCCCCAGCGGCGGGGATAGGGGATAAGATGTCTAGAGGTGGAGTAGGATGTCTAGGGGTTGAGTACCCCTTTAAGCATGCTATAGAGGGACAGCCAAAACGTCCAGGTAAAGTACAAACCACTATGAGAAGACACAAAACAATTAGTCTATGTTCCGCATCTTTCCGCATCTATGCAGAATTTCTGCGTAATTCATGCGGAATTTCCACATGAATTCTGCATGAATACACAGAGCTATTTTAACAAGTGCTTTTGGTCATTTAAAAAGTTGGAATTTCGTGCAGAATCCGCTCAACTTCTGCACGAAATTAGCACTAAAAAAAAAAGCCTCATTCATTTCAATGGTCTACCGCAGCTGACGTACATTTTTGCGGAATGTGGAATCATGGCTGTGGCCGCAAAGTCACGAGCTTCCGGCACTGCACCCGACGCTCTAAACAAACACCGGGTGCGGCAGGGAGATCATTTGCATAGGGGGATAAGATGTCTAGGGGCGGAATACCCCTTTAATTTGGTGAAGTTGTAGGACAATAAGTGACAAGATGGATGAAGACAATCATCGGAGGCTTGACCAAAGAAAAGACAAGACATGATCAACAATACTTGGAATTACCAATGTCACTTAAAGGATTGTTTTATCGAGACACTCAAGACCCTTCCATCTCTACAAACCAACATGGTGATCAGGGGATCATTTCTGGTTTAGCTCAAGGTTCCATCGGTCAGATGTTATGTCTGAAGCAAAATTAGTACAGCTAAAAATTTTCCAAGAAGTGGACGCTATAAAGGAAATAGCCGACCATGTCATACTACATTAACAGCGCAGAAGTGGCTTGGGGGGGGGATGGGGGACAGAAAGCAACCTCTATAATGCCCATACAGCACATCGGGGTACATAGACTGGGGTTGTCTTCAAAAAACTTGTCACATTTCTTCATATTTTTGTAGCTTCAGGAGACTTCAAGGCCCCCGGTAACAAATAGTTAAAGGGGTATTCTGGGCAAAAACATTTTATCCCCTATCCAAAGGATAGGGGATACAATGTCTGATCGCCGAGGGCCTGCTGCTGGCACCCCCCGCAATCACCCTGCAGCACCCGCACTCTATGCGGGTGATGAATCTCCAGTTTCGGAAACCTCCGGGTCTCCGGCACTGGGGACGTGATGTCACGCCATGCCCCCTCCATTCATGTCTATGGGAGGGGGCGTGACGGCCGTCACGCCCCCTCCCATAGACATGAATGGAGGGGGCATGGCGTGACATCACGTCCCCAGTTCCGGAAACCCGGAGGTTTCCGAAACTAGAGATGCAGTCCCCGCATAGAATGCGGGGGTGCTGCAGGGAGATCGCGGGGGGTGCCAGCAGCAGGCCCTTGCCGATCAGACATTTTATCCCCTATCCTTTGGATAGGGGATAAAATGTTTTTGCCCCGAATACCCCTTTAAATTAAAATTTTTCTAACCTGCACTTTACAGCATAATTCATTCAATCTTACTCCACTGTCTATATGTAAATCCCATAGAACTCTCTGAGGGAAGAATGTTACAATCCAAGAATCTATACAAATCCTAGTACCAGATGCCATGGTGGTCACCTGTGAGGCTTGTTATAACCTGTCAACGAAAAGAGTTATGTGATCAGAATGTCACGTGTAATAAAGAGATCCCAAAATGTAGAATGGTGGGCCTTTTAAAAATAGAACAACCATGATACTGCCCCTATGTACTAGTGTGGTGACCCAGTACAGAATCACGTGTTCTTCTGTACTCCTGCCCATCCTGTGTGGCACATGCTGCTTCAATGTCCGTCTTGGGCCCACTCTCCTCCGTACTCTCTATAATGCAGTGTTATATGTTGGTTAAAGGGGAATTCCAGGCAAAACCTTTATATATATATATATATATATATATATATATATATATATATATATCAACTGGCTCTGGAAAGTTAAACAGATTTGTAAATTACTTCTATTAAAAAATCTTAATCCTTCCAATAGTTATTAGCTTCTGAAGTTTTCTGTCTAACTGCTCAATGATGATGTCACGTCCCGGGAGCTGTGCATGATGGGAGAATATCCCCATAGGAACTGCACAGCTCCCGGGACGTGAGTCATCAGAGAGCAGTTAGACACAAAACAATAACTCAACTTCAGAAGCTAATAACTATTGGAAGGATTAAGATTTTAAAATAGAAGTAATTTACAAATCTGTTTAACTTTCCGGAGCCAGTTGATATATCAAAAAAAGTTTTGGCCTGGATAACACCTTTAATGTATGAGTATTTTCTATGCACTTGTTACTTTAAGAAACCTGTTGCTATAAAACCTAATGTTAGGGGAGTATGCAGATGTGAACCAGGTGACTTATCCGGCCAATGGGTTCTCTCTAAATTCCTCCATATATATATAGTGAGGTCAGAGTTCAGTTTTCTCTCTCTTAAGCCCTTGCTTGGTGAACAGTGAAGTCTGTGAGGTGACCATGAAGGAGGCCTAGTCCAGCAACCACACATCTACTACCTGTTAACCCCAGTACCGAGGTGAAAGTCAAAGCCTGGCGGTAAGCAGTAAGTCCGGGGAATTTAATACAAGTCAAGTCCAACAATTTAGTCAAGCTCAAATCACTAAAGTCTAACGTGGGCTGAATCAGTCATATACAGCACAATCAACTATAAGTCCCAGCAAGCCGATAAGCTTCCCAAAGTTTACCCTTCATCTCCTTCACACTAATCTGAGCTGTAACGGATTGTACCATCTTTACAACCTCAGTAAAGTATACCAGTTATCCGTAACCTTGCTTCGGTGTGGAGTGATTATTTGCCCCATGCCTGGCACAGGAGAAGCTGGCATACCTCGGGTGGTGTATAGGTCAACCACACCCTGGCGTCATGAAACGATTTGTTACACATTACCCGCACCAACACCACACTAGAATATAACTACTATAATACTGCTCCTATGTACTAGAATATAACTACTATAATACTGCTCCTATATACAAGAATATAACTACTATAATACTGCATCCTATATACAGGAATATAACTATTATAATACAGCTCCTATATACAAGAATATAACTACTATAATACTGCCCCTATGTACAAGAATATAACTGCTATAATACTGCTTCTATTTACAAGAATATAACTACTACAATACTGCCCCCTATGTACAAGTATATAACTACTATAATACTGCCTCCTATATACAAGAATATAACTACTATAATACTGCTCCTATATACAAGAATATAACTACTATAATACTGCTCCTATATACAAGAATATAACTACTATAATACTGCCTCCTATATACAAGAATATAACTACTATAATTCTACTCCTATATACAAGAATATAACTACTATAATACTGCTCCTATATACAAGAATATAACTACTATAATACTGCTCCTATATACAAGAATATAACTACTATAATACTGCCTCCTATATACAAGAATATATCTACTATAATACTGCTCCTATATACAAGAATATAACTACTATAATACTGCTCCTATATACAAGAATATAACTACTATAATACTGCCTCCTATATACAAGAATATATCTACTATAATACTGCCCCTATGTACAAGAATATAACTGCTATAATACTGCTCCTATTTACAAGAATATAACTATTATAATACTGACTCCTATGTACAAGAATGTAACTACTATAATACTACTCCTATATACAAGAATATAACTACTATAATACTACTCCTATATACAAGAATATAACTACTATAATACTGCCTCCTATATACATGAATATAACTACTATAATACTGCTCCTATATACAAGAATATAACTACTATAATACTGCCTCCTATATACAAGACTATAACTACTATAATACTGCAAATATATCCAAGAATATAACTACTATAACACTGCTCCTATATACAAGAATATAACTACTATAATACTTTCTTCTATATACAAGAATATAACTACTATAATACTGCTCCTATATACAAGAATATAACTACTATAATACTGCCCCCTATGTACAAGAATATAACTACTATAATACTGCTCCTATATACAAAAATATAACTACTATAATACTGCTCCTATATACAAGAATATAACTACTATAATACTGCCCCCTATGTACAAGAATATAACTGCTATAATGGGTGAGAATATGAACAGAATGTAATATTTCTGTATATAAATTGCTGACTGAAGTAAATCTATATCATTTTCTTTTTAAAGATCCGATTAAGCCCAGGAAATGCCATAATGGAGATGAATGTGAAATACATGTAATTATTCCTGGGCTCCACCATTGTTGTTGTCACTCTTGGATGTGGCGCTTTGTCCTCTTCCCTGTGCATAACGCGGTATATAAAGCATGAGGCGTTTTCCCAAATCCATCTCTTGTTCCCTTTATTTAATCTTTAGAGCATAAAACACTCTGACCTTTACAAGGTTCACTTTTTGAGGAAAGCAGGAATGTTAATCCCGTCTCAGCACTTTATGGGGGTCATTAGCATACAAATAGGCCATCAATAACCAATTATAATCTCCATCTTGGAAAGCAGAGACTGCGAAAGTCACACAAGAGGTGCACTAACCGGGAGCGAAGAGCTGTTCAGCTGAGTAATGTGCGAGCGTCATGTGAGGAGACTAAACACACTGCGCCAAAATGTATACAACCTTACACCACATGAGGCAATCCACATTTATTATCTGTCTGTCTATCTAATATTATAGTAGTTATATTCTTGTATATAGGAGCAGTATTATAGTAGTTATATTCCTGTATATAGGAGCAGTATTATAGTAGTTATATTCTTGTATATAGGAGCAGTATTATAGTAGTTATATTCTTGTATATAGGAGGCAGTATTATAGTAGTTATATTCTTGTATATAGGAGCAGTATTATAGTAGTTATATTCCTGTATATAGGAGCAGTATTATAGTAGTTATATTCTTGTATATAGGAGGCAGTATTATAGCAGTTATATTCTTGTATATAGGAGCAGTATTATAGTAGTTATATTCCTGTATATAGGAGCAGTATTATAGTAGTTATATTCTTGTATATAGGAGCAGTATTATAGTAGTTATATTCTTGTATATAGGAGGCAGTATTATAGTAGTTATATTCTTGTATATAGGAGGCAGTATTATAGTAGTTATATTCTTGTATATAGGAGCAGTATTATAGTAGTTATATTCTTGTATATAGGAGGCAGTATTATAGTAGTTATATTCTTGTATATAGGAGGCAGTATTATAGTAGTTATATTCTTGTACATAGGAGGCAGTATTATAGTAGTTATATTCTTATATATAGGAGCAGTATTATAGTAGTTATATTCTTGTATATAGGAGCAGTATTATAGTAGTTATATTCTTGTATATAGGAGGCAGTATTATAGTAGTTATATTCTTGTATATAGGAGGCAGTATTATAGTAGTTATATTCTTGTATATAGGGGCAGTATTATAGTAGATATATTCTTGTATATAGGAGCAGTATTATAGTAGTTATATTCTTGTATATAGGAGGCAGTATTATAGTAGTTATATTCTTGTATATAGGAACAGTATTAAAGTAGTTATATTCTTGTATATAGGAGCAGTATTATAGTAGTTATATTCGGGACGGGTAAGTGACTTGGGATGCGATTCGCGAGCGGGCGCGTCCCGCTGTGCGAATCGCATCCCCGACGGCCATGTCAGTGCAGCGCTCCCGGTCAGCGGGACTGACCGGGGCGCTGCAGGGAGAGAGACGCCGTGAGCGCTCCGGGGAGGAGCGGGGACCCAGAGCGCTAGGCGTAACAGTACCCCCCCCCCTTAGGTCTCCCCCTTTTTTTGTCCGACAACTGCTTTACCTGGGACGAGGACACCGGGAGTGAATGGAGGGTTTCCTCAAAGGCAGGCAGTACAGCAGGAGTGGGAATGGGGAGGGAGGGCAGAGGGTGAAGCTTGGCACGGGGCAGGGTGACACAAGGACGGGGGCCATGAGGAGGCACTGAGGCTTGCCTGACGGGACTGGGAGGGGGGGAGAGGCATCTCTTGTGGCAAGCAGAGTCCCAGTTCTTGATCTCCCCAGTGGTCCAGTCAAGGGTGGGAGAATGAAGCCGGAGCCAAGGCAGACCGAGGAGGACCTCAGAGGTACAGTTGGGAAGGACAAAGAACTCAATCCTTTCGTGGTGGGGTCCAATGCACATTAAGAGGGGTTTTGTGCGGTAACGCACGGTGCAATCCAATCTGACTCCGTTGACTGCGGAAATGTAGAGTGGCTTGACGAGACGGGTCACCGGGATGCAGAATTTATTCACCAAAGACTCCAAAATAAAATTCCCAGAGGCACCAGAGTCCAAGCAGGCCACGGCTGAGAGGGAGGAGTTGGCTGAAGGAGAAATCCGCACGGGCACCGTGAGACGTGGAGAAGCAGACTTTGAACCAAGAGACGCCACACCCACGTGAGCTGGGTGCGTGCGTTTCCCAGACGTGGAGGACGAATAGGGCAATCCACCAAGAAATGCTCGGTACTGGCACAGTACAGACAAAGATTTTCTTCCCTACGGCGATTCCTCTCTTCCTGGGTCAGGCGAGACCGATCCACTTGCATGGCCTCCTCGGCGGGAGGCCCAGGCGTAGACTGCAAAGGATACTGTGGGAGAGGTGCCCAGAGATCTAAGTCTTTTTCCTGGCGGAGCTCCTGATGTCTCTCAGAAAAACGCATGTCAATGCGGGTGGCCAAATGGATAAGTTCTTGCAGGTTGGCAGGAATCTCTCGTGCGGCCAGCACATCCTTGATGCTACTGGATAGGCCTTTTTTAAAGGTCGCGCAGAGAGCCTCATTATTCCATGATAATTCGGAAGCAAGAGTACGAAATTGGATGGCGTACTCGCCCACTGAAGAATTACCCTGGACCAGGTTCAGCAGGGCAGTCTCGGCAGAAGAAGCTCGGGCTGGTTCCTCGAAGACACTCCGGACTTCAGCGAAGAAGGACTGGACTGTGGCTGTGGCAGGATCATTGCGGTCCCAGAGCGGTGTGGCCCAAGACAAGGCCTTTCCTGAAAGAAGGCTCACTACGAACGCCACCTTAGACCGTTCTTTAGGAAACAAGTCCGACAACATCTCCATATGCAGGGAACATTGAGACAAAAATCCACGGCAGAGTCTAGAGTCCCCATCAAATTTGTCCGGCAGGGACAAGCGGAGGCTAGGAGCGGCCACTCGCTGCGGAGGAGGTGCAGGAGCTGGCGGAGGAGATGGTTGCTGCTGTAGCAGAGGCAGAAGTTGCTGTAACGTGGCGGTCAACTGCGACAGCTGCTGTCCTTGTTGGGCAATTTGCTGCAATTGCTGAGCGACCACCGTGGTAAGGTCAGCGAGACTTGGCAGCGGCACCTCAGCGGGATCCATGGCCGGATCTACTGTCACGATTCGGCTTACAGGTTGTGGATCCACTGTGTCAGCGAGGGATTGGCGTGGACCGTGCTGGTGGACCGGTTCTAAGAGGCTACTGGTGTTCACCAGAGCCCGCCGCAAAGCGGGATGGTCTTGCTGCGGCAGTAGCAACCAGGTCGTATCCACTAGCAACGGCTCAACCTCGCTGACTGCTGAGAAGGCGTGGGACAGAAGGACTAGGCAGAGGCAAGGTCAGACGTAGCAGAAGGTCGGGGCAGGCGGCAAGGTTCGTAGTCAAGATGGAAAGCAGGAGTTCAGGTAACACAGGCTTGGACGACACTAAACGCTTTCACTGGCACAAGGCAACAAGATCCGGCAAGGGAGTGCAGGGGAAGTGATCAGATATAGCCAGGGAGCAAGTGGAAGCTAATTAAGCTAATTGGGCCAGGCACCAATCATTGGTGCACTGGCCCTTTAAGTCTCAGAGAGCTGGCGCGCGCGCGCCCTAGAGAGCGGAGCCGCGCGCGCCAGCACATGACAGGAGGGGCCCGGGACGGGTAAGTGACTTGGGATGCGATTCGCGAGCGGGCGCGTCCCGCTGTGCGAATCGCATCCCCGACGGCCATGTCAGTGCAGCGCTCCCGGTCAGCGGGACTGACCGGGGCGCTGCAGGGAGAGAGACGCCGTGAGCGCTCCGGGGAGGAGAGGGGACCCGGAGCGCTAGGCGTAACAGTAGTTATATTCTTTGGAGGCCGGAAGAAGCTTTAGTCCGAAGCGATACGGTCGTTGCACTCCACAGCCCTGCGTTCCTGCTGACAGACCCCCCTGAACCTGCTGTTATTTTAAGCTGCAAGCTCTGAATAAAGAAGAATATTTTGCTACCTGGGTGAGTCGTCCGTCTATCTTCATTTCTATTTGATATTGTATTATAGTAGTTATATTCTTGTATATAGGAGGCAGTATTATAGTAGCTATATTCTTGCATATAGGGGCAGTAGTATAGTAGTTATATTCTTGTATATAGGAGCAGTATTATAGTAGTTATATTCTTGTACATAGGAGCAGTATTATAGTAGTTATATTCTTGTATATAGGAGCAGTATTATAGTAGATATAGGAGCAGTATTATAGTAGTTATATTCTTGTACATAGGGTGCAGTATTATAGTAGTTATATTCTTGTATATAGGAGTAGTATTATAATAGTTATATTCTTGTATATAGGAGCAGTATTATAGTAGTTATATTCTTGTATATAGGAGCAGTATTATAGTAGTTATATTCTGGTATATAGGAGCAATATTATAGTAGTTATATCAGTCCAACAAGATGAGTGGCACTATTGTGTGGTCTCCCTTAGTAACAGGCAAAGTTCTTAGCATACAATACGAGGCTGTGCAGGTGGACTGATAATCCAGGCTAGACCTGGAGGTGCAGGTAACGATATAGTGTTCATATAAATCCAAGAAGCAAGTAAAGAAAGGAGTACCGCACTCACCCACTGTCAAAAGCCGGGGACAGGAGAGGTTTATTTCAGATCATAAGATCGGAGTAACAGGTGCAGGACGTGGAGGAGAGAAAAAAGCCACACACGACTAGTTTCGCGCCGGACGGCGCTTTCTCTGGCTGGCTTGGCTACCAGCCAGCCAGAGAAAGCGCCGTCCGGCGCGAAACTAGTCGTGTGTGGCTTTTTTCTCTCCTCCACGTCCTGCACCTGTTACTCCGATCTTATGATCTGAAATAAACCTCTCCTGTCCCCGGCTTTTGACAGTGGGTGAGGGCGGTATTCCTTTCTTTACTTGCTTCTTGGATTTAAAGTAGTTATATTCTTGTATATAGGAGCAGTATTATATTAGTTATATTCTTGTATATAGGAGCAGTATTATATTAGTTATATTCTTGTATATAGGAGCAGTATTATAGTAGTTATATTCTTGTATATAGGAGCAGTATTATATAAGTTATATTCTTGTATATAGGAGGCAGTATTATAGTAGTTATATTCTTGTATATAGGAGGCAGTATTATAGTAGTTATATTCTTGTATATAGGAGGCAGTATTATAGTAGTTATATTTTTGTACATGGGAGCAGTATTGTAGTAGTTATATTCTTGTATATAGGGGCAGTATTATAGTAGTTATATTCATGTATATGGGAGCAGTATTATATTAGTTATATTCTTGTATATAGAAGCAGTATTATAGTAGTTATATTCTTGTATATAGGAGCAGAATTATATTAGTTATATTCTTGCATATAGGAGCAGTATTATAGTAGTTATATTCTTGTATATAGGAGCAGAATTATATTAGTTATATTCTTGCATATAGGAGCAGTATTATAGTAGTTATATTCTTGTACATAGGAGGCAGTATTATTGTAGTTATATTCTTGTACATAGGGGGCAGTATTACAGATCTACTGCTTTGGCCGGTGCTCGGCCGGTGGCTGGTGGTCGGAGCACTGAAGTAGGGCATTACACAGGCATACAGCCTCCAGCTATACACTGTATGGCTGGAGGCGGTATGTCTGTGGGGGAACTATACTGCACCTAATGTGGGGAACTATACTGCACCTAATGTGAGGGACTATACTGCACCTAATATGGGGGAACTATACTGCCAACTAAATGTGGGGGAACTACAACTTAATGTGGAGGGAACTATACTGCCAACCTAATGTGGGGAACTATACTGCACCTAATGTGGGGGGAACCACAACCTAATGTGGGGGAACTATACTGCCAATCTAATGTGGGGGACCTATACTGCACTTAATTTAGGGGAACTACAACCTAATGTGGGGGAACTATACTGCCAACTAAATGTGGGGGAACTACAACCTAATGTGGGGGAACTATACTGCCAACCTAATGTGGGGCAACTACAACCTAATGTGGGGGATCTATACTGCCAACCTAATGTGGGGGAACTATACTCCCAACTTTATGTGGGGGAACTATACTACCAACTAAATGTGGGGGAACTACAACCTAATGTGGGGGATCTATACTGCCAACTTTATGTGGGGGAACTATACTGCCAACTAAATGTGGGGGGAACTACAACCTAATTCGGGGGGGGGGGGACTATACTGCCAACCTAATGTGGGGGGAGGGGGAACTATACTGCCAACCTAATGTGGGGGGAACTACAACCTAACGTGGGGGATCTATACTGCCAACCCTAATGTGGGGGAACTACAACCTAATGTGGGGGGGATCTATACTGCCTACCTAATGTGGGGGGATCTATACTGCCAACCTAATGTGGGGGGAACTATGCTGCCTACCTAATGTGGGGGGAACTATGCTGCGTACTTAAAGGTGTATGTTACGCCGAGCGCTCCGGGTCCCCGCTCCTCCCCGGAGCGCTCGCTTCACTCTCTCCGCTGCAGCGCTCCGGTCACGTCCTCTGACCCGGGGCGCTGCGATCCCGCTGCCAGCCGGGATGCGATTCGCGATGCGGGTAGCGCCCGCTCGCGATGCGCACCCCGGCTCCCCTACCTGACTCGCTCCCCGTCTGTTCTGTCCCGGCGCGCGCGGCCCCGCTCCCTAGGGCGCGCGCGCGCCGGGTCTCTGCGATTTAAAGGGCCACTGCGCCGCTGATTGGCGCAGTGGTTCCAATTAGGGTAATCACCTGTGCACTTCCCTATATTACCTCACTTCCCTTGCACTCCCTTGCCGGATCTTGTTGCCTTAGTGCCAGTGAAAGCGTTCCTTGTGTGTTCCTTGCCTGTGTTTCCAGACCTTCTGCCGTTGCCCCTGACTACGATCCTTGCTGCCTGCCCCGACCTTCTGCTACGTCCGACCTTGCTTCTGCCTACTCCCTTGTACCGCGCCTATCTTCAGCAGCCAGAGAGGTGAGCCGTTGCTAGTGGATACGACCTGGTCACTACCGCCGCAGCAAGACCATCCCGCTTTGCGGCGGGCTCTGGTGAAAACCAGTAGTGGCTTAGAACCGGTCCACTAGCACGGTCCACGCCAATCCCTCTCTGGCACAGAGGATCCACTACCTGCCAGCCGGCATCGTGACAGTAGATCCGGCCATGGATCCCGCTGAAGTTCCTCTGCCAGTTGTCGCTGACCTCACCACGGTGGTCGCCCAGCAGTCACAACAGATAGCGCAACAAGGCCAACAGCTGTCTCAACTGACCGTTATGCTACAACAGTTACTACCACAGCTTCAGCAGTCATCTCCGCCGCCAGCTCCTGCACCTCCTCCGCAGCGAGTGGCCGCTCCTGGGCTACGCCTATCCTTGCCGGATAAATTTGATGGGGACTCTAAGTTTTGCCGTGGCTTTCTTTCCCAATGTTCCCTGCATCTGGAGATGATGTCGGACCTGTTTCCCACTGAAAGGTCTAAGGTGGCTTTCGTAGTCAGCCTTCTGTCCGGAAAAGCCCTGTCATGGGCCACACCGCTCTGGGACCGCAATGACCCCGTCACTGCCTCTGTACACTCCTTCTTCTCGGAAATCCGAAGTGTCTTTGAGGAACCTGCCCGAGCCTCTTCTGCTGAGACTGCCCTGTTGAACCTGGTCCAGGGTAATTCTTCCGTTGGCGAGTACGCCATACAATTCCGTACTCTTGCTTCAGAATTGTCCTGGAATAATGAGGCCCTCTGCGCGACCTTCAAAAAAGGCCTATCCAGCAACATTAAAGATGTTCTGGCCGCACGAGAAATTCCTGCTAATCTACATGAACTTATTCACCTAGCCACTCGCATTGACATGCGTTTTTCCGAAAGGCGTCAGGAACTCCGCCAAGATATGGACTCTGTTCGCACGAGGCGTTTCTCCTCCTCGGCTCCTCTCTCCTCTGGTCCCCTGCAATCTGTTCTTGTGCCTTCCGCCGTGGAGGCTATGCAGGTCGACCGGTCTCGCCTGACACCTCAAGAGAGGACACGACGCCGTATGGAGAACCTCTGCCTGTACTGTGCTAGTACCGAACACTTCCTGAGGGATTGTCCTATCCGTCCTCCCCGCCTGGAAAGACGTACGCTGACTCCGCACAAAGGTGAGACAGTCCTTGATGTCTACTCTGCTTCTCCACGTCTTACAGTGCCTGTGCGGATGTCTGCCTCTGCCTTCTCCTTCCCTGCTGTGGCCTTCTTGGACTCTGGATCTGCAGGAAATTTTATTTTGGCCTCTCTCGTCAACAGGTTCAACATCCCGGTGACCAGTCTCGCCAGACCCCTCTACATCAATTGTGTAAATAATGAAAGATTGGACTGTACCATACGTTTCCGCACGGAGCCCCTTCTTATGAGCATCGGATCTCATCATGAGAGGATTGAACTTTTGGTCCTCCCCAATTGCACCTCAGAAATTCTCCTTGGACTTCCCTGGCTTCAACTTCATTCCCCAACCCTGGATTGGTCCACTGGGGAGATCAAGAGTTGGGGGTCCTCTTGTTCCAAGAACTGTCTAAAACCGGTTCCCAGTAACCCTTGCCGTAACTCTGTGGTTCCTCCAGTAACCGGTCTCCCTAAGGCCTATATGGACTTCGCGGATGTTTTCTGCAAAAAACAAGCTGAGACTCTACCTCCTCACAGGCCTTATGATTGCCCTATCGACCTCCTCCCGGGCACTACTCCACCCCGGGGCAGAATTTATCCTCTCTCTGCCCCAGAGACTCTTGCCATGTCCGAATACGTCCAGGAGAATCTAAAAAAGGGCTTTATCCGTAAATCCTCCTCTCCTGCCGGAGCCGGATTTTTCTTTGTGTCCAAAAAAGATGGCTCCCTACGTCCTTGCATTGACTACCGCGGTCTTAATAAAATCACGGTTAAGAACCGCTACCCCTTACCCCTCATCTCTGAACTCTTTGATCGCCTCCAAGGTGCCCACATCTTCACTAAATTGGACTTAAGAGGCGCCTATAACCTCATCCGCATCAGAGAGGGGGACGAGTGGAAAACGGCATTTAACACCAGAGATGGACACTTTGAGTATCTGGTCATGCCCTTTGGACTGTGCAATGCCCCTGCCGTCTTCCAAGACTTTGTCAATGAAATTTTTCGTGATCTGTTATACTCCTGTGTTGTTGTATATCTGGACGATATCCTAATTTTTTCTGCCAATCTAGAAGAACACCGCCAGCATGTCCGTATGGTTCTTCAGAGACTTCGTGACAACCAACTCTATGCCAAAATTGAGAAATGTCTGTTTGAATGCCAATCTCTTCCTTTTCTAGGATATTTGGTCTCTGGCCAGGGACTACAGATGGATCCAGACAAACTCTCTGCCGTCTTAGATTGGCCACGCCCCTCCGGACTCCGTGCTATCCAACGCTTTTTGGGGTTCGCCAATTATTACAGGCAATTTATTCCACATTTTTCTACCATTGTGGCTCCTATCGTGGCTTTAACCAAAAAAAATGCTGATCCCAAGTCCTGGCCTCCTCAAGCAGAAGACGCCTTTAAACGACTCAAGTCTGCCTTTTCTTCGGCTCCCGTGCTCTCCAGACCTGACCCTTCCAAACCCTTCCTATTGGAGGTTGATGCCTCCTCAGTGGGAGCTGGAGCTGTTCTTCTACAAAAAAATTCTTCCGGGCATGCTGTCACTTGTGGTTTTTTCTCTAGGACCTTCTCTCCAGCGGAGAGGAACTACTCCATCGGGGATCGAGAGCTTCTAGCCATTAAATTAGCACTTGAGGAATGGAGGCATCTGCTGGAGGGATCAAGATTTCCTGTTATTATCTACACCGACCACAAGAACCTCTCCTACCTCCAGTCTGCTCAACGGCTGAATCCTCGCCAGGCCCGGTGGTCTCTGTTCTTTGCCCGATTTAATTTTGAGATTCACTTTCGTCCTGCCGATAAGAACATTAGGGCCGATGCTCTCTCTCGTTCCTCGGATGCCTCAGAAGTTGATCTCCCTCCGCAACACATCATTCCACCTGACTGCCTGATCTCCACTTCTCCTGCCTCCATCAGGCAGACTCCTCCAGGAAAGACCTTTGTTTCTCCACGCCAACGCCTCGGAATCCTCAAATGGGGTCACTCCTCCCATCTCGCAGGTCATGCGGGCATCAAGAAATCTGTGCAACTCATCTCCCGCTTCTATTGGTGGCCGACTCTGGAGACGGATGTTGGGGACTTTGTGCGAGCCTGCACTATCTGTGCCCGGGATAAGACTCCTCGCCAGAAGCCCGCTGGTTTTCTTCATCCTCTGCCTGTCCCCGAACAGCCTTGGTCTCTGATTGGTATGGATTTTATTACTGATTTACCCCCTTCCCGTGGCAACACTGTTATTTGGGTGGTCGTTGATCGATTCTCCAAAATGGCACATTTCATCCCTCTTCCTGGTCTTCCTTCTGCGCCTCAGTTGGCTAAACAATTTTTTGTACACATTTTTCGTCTTCACGGGTTGCCTACGCAGATTGTCTCGGATAGAGGTGTCCAATTCGTGTCTAAATTCTGGAGGGCTCTCTGTAAACAACTCAAGATTAAATTAAATTTTTCCTCTGCATATCATCCCCAGTCCAATGGACAAGTAGAAAGAATTAACCAGATCTTGGGTGATTATTTGCGACATTTTGTTTCCTCCCGCCAGGATGACTGGGCAGATCTCCTTCCATGGGCCGAATTCTCGTATAACTTCAGGGTCTCTGAATCTTCCTCCAAATCCCCATTTTTCGTGGTGTACGGCCGTCACCCTCTTCCCCCCCTCCCTACCCCCTTGCCCTCTGGTCTGCCCGCTGTGGATGAAATTTCTCGTGACCTTTCCATTATATGGAGAGAGACCCAAAATTCTCTCTTACAGGCTTCTTCACGCATGAAGAGGTTCGCGGATAAGAAAAGAAGAGCTCCCCCCGTTTTTTCCCCTGGAGACAAGGTATGGCTCTCCGCTAAATATGTCCGCTTCCGTGTCCCTAGCTACAAGTTGGGACCACGCTATCTTGGTCCTTTCAAAATTTTGTGTCAAATTAATCCTGTCTCTTATAAACTTCTTCTTCCTCCTTCTCTTCGTATCCCTAATGCCTTTCACGTCTCTCTTCTCAAACCACTCATCCTCAACCGTTTTTCTCCCAAATCTGTTCCTCCCACTCCTGTTTCCGGCTCCTCGGACGTCTTCTCGGTCAAGGAAATTTTGGCTGCCAAAAAGGTCAGAGGGAAAAATTTTTTTTTAGTAGACTGGGAGGGTTGTGGTCCTGAAGAGAGATCCTGGGAACCTGAGGACAACATCCTTGACAAAAGTCTGCTCCTCAGGTTCTCAGGCTCCAAGAAGAGGGGGAGACCCAAGGGGGGGGGTACTGTTACGCCGAGCGCTCCGGGTCCCCGCTCCTCCCCGGAGCGCTCGCTTCACTCTCTCCGCTGCAGCGCTCCGGTCACGTCCTCTGACCCGGGGCGCTGCGATCCCGCTGCCAGCCGGGATGCGATTCGCGATGCGGGTAGCGCCCGCTCGCGATGCGCACCCCGGCTCCCCTACCTGACTCGCTCCCCGTCTGTTCTGTCCCGGCGCGCGCGGCCCCGCTCCCTAGGGCGCGCGCGCGCCGGGTCTCTGCGATTTAAAGGGCCACTGCGCCGCTGATTGGCGCAGTGGTTCCAATTAGGGTAATCACCTGTGCACTTCCCTATATTACCTCACTTCCCTTGCACTCCCTTGCCGGATCTTGTTGCCTTAGTGCCAGTGAAAGCGTTCCTTGTGTGTTCCTTGCCTGTGTTTCCAGACCTTCTGCCGTTGCCCCTGACTACGATCCTTGCTGCCTGCCCCGACCTTCTGCTACGTCCGACCTTGCTTCTGCCTACTCCCTTGTACCGCGCCTATCTTCAGCAGCCAGAGAGGTGAGCCGTTGCTAGTGGATACGACCTGGTCACTACCGCCGCAGCAAGACCATCCCGCTTTGCGGCGGGCTCTGGTGAAAACCAGTAGTGGCTTAGAACCGGTCCACTAGCACGGTCCACGCCAATCCCTCTCTGGCACAGAGGATCCACTACCTGCCAGCCGGCATCGTGACAGTGTAGTCCACTAATAAGATATATGTGTGCATAGGAATTTGTTCACAATTTTTTTTTAATCTATAGTCCAGCCCTCCATGGTGTGAGGGACCGTCAACTGGCCCCCTGTTTAAAAATTTTGAGGAACCCTGGCTTATTACATTCTATTTGATAAAAAAAGAAGAACAGAGAAAAGCGCAACAATTTTCCGTTATTCTGGTGGTGGTATATAGATGTAGCTGTGAGTGTAGGTATTCTCACCTTCCCGTGTTGCGCTCGGGGCACAACACCGCACCTAGCTTGGATCCCTGGTATACAGGGGTCATATGGTTCCGGAAGGGCTGCTCGCACTCTGCCGCCTCGAGGAAAAATCCCGGACGTCTGGTTTGCTGAGAAGAAATGTGTAGGATCTCTGATCCGAAAAAGATGGTGCCTTAGAGCGCTCCTTTCCAAAAAGGAGGGTGTGGAATTAATAGCCACACAAATTATTGTTTGGCTATTAATTCCACACCCTCCCTTTTGGAAAGGAGCGCTCCAAGGCACCATCTTTTTTGGATCAGAGATCCTGCACATTTCTTATTACATTCTATAGAACCTTTTTTTTAAATTTCCCGTAGCCATAATGGTGGAGTTAGAATTTTTTAAGGCCAGGATTGATCATTGAAGTCATCTTCCACTTTTCTACATGTTAATTCTGTCTACCAGGGAATGATGCACTAAACGGCAGATGTTTCCCACGAATCCCTCATTGACTTCAGGAGATCCCGGAGCTTGTAGATTCGCTGTTTATTTTCCCTATTAGTATGCGCTGTCTGCTGAAAAGAACGCGTAACGCAACTCATTTACTGCCAAGCCCCGAGGACTCTGTATGCAAAAATGTCCTCCTGCCGAATCTGTATACAATACAGTAAGGTTAATTAATCTTATGAAATATTTAAGCTCTTACATATATATTTAATTATGCAAACAATTTGCATATTACATGTTATATCTAAGATAAAAAAAAATAAAAAATAAAGGAATAAAGGAGAAAGCTATGCAAATTTTCTTTTTTTTTTTTTCTCACAGTGTTCACTCATGACCTATTATAAGGAAAGGATAGTGATGTTATAGCCCCAAATAACCCCTTTGATCCAATGGGTTTGGCCAGTATTAGTAAGTAGCTACCTTCCAGATACAACACCACTCATCCTCATGGTCGTATTTGGTATTGCAGTTTAGCTTTTTTCATATGAATACTGCAATACCAGGCATAGCCAATGGACCATTGGGGTCGCTGTTTTTTTTTTTTTTTTAATCAATTTTTTTAAATCTCTTTAACATACTTCCTGAGTAAAGATGTCCATAAACATTAAAGCAATGGTCTCAAACTGTGGCGCTCCAGATGTTGCAAAACTTCAACTCCCAGCATGCCCGGACAGCCAACGGCTGTCCGGGCATGCTGGGAGTTTAAGTCTTGCAACATCTGGAGGGCCACAGTTTAAGACCACTACATTACAGTTTCCTTACATTAGACCACCAACTTCTAGACCCCTGACGGAGAGCATTGAATTTCCTTTCTGTCTGACCACAGTGCTCTCTGCTGACACCTCTGTCCATTTTAGGAACTGTCCAGAGTAGGGGACAGTTCCTGACATGGACGGAGGTGTCAGCAGAGAGCGCTGTGGTCAGACTGGAAAGAACTACACAACTTCCTCTGGAGCATACAGCAGCTGATAAGTACTGGAAGAGTTAAGATTTTTAAATAGAAGTAATTTACAAATCTGTTTAACTATCTGGCACCAGTTGATTTAAAAAAAAAAAAAAAAAGTTTTCCAGCGGAGTATCCCTTTAAACGTGGCAGACTGAACTGGCATGGGTGTGGTTCGGCAGCTTCATTGAAGTGAACGGAGCCATCTTGTTATACCATCTTGGAGACAGATGGGAGTGGTTTTTGAAACAAATTAGCTCTGTTTTTCTATTCTTGGATGACCCCTTTAAGCTTCATTCGGAGATAGGATTTGGGTTTCCGCTTCATCTAAGTTCGATCATAACTGGAAATACCGAAAGAGGACGTTGAGAACATTGATAGGGGTTATCCCAAGACTTTTACTATTAAAAGAATAGGCGATAAGTTTCTTATTGGTAGTGGTCCGACCAATGGGATCTCCACTTTCACAAGAACTGCGGTCATGCATGCTCACTGCCAATCCATTCACTTGCTTTAGGTGGGAAGATGATGCAAATGGCTATCTTTAATTGGGTACTCCGAGGAACTAACCCCATAGCTCATCCTTACCCTCTCATCAAGCTATTTAATTGTTTCATTTATTAGCTATTTAAAGCAGTTTCCCCACTTCGGTTGTCACTTAAAAGCATGAAGTAGGGGAATTACATCATCCAACCATCCACTCCATCTTTGTTCAAATCCCTCTCTGAAAGCAGCCCCAAACCACACATGTGGTTACTGCCCTGCACTGATGAGTCATGCTCTCCCTAGTGCTGAGAACTGGAAGGTATGTGCAGCCTCAACCAATCAGACACTGTGCAGAGCAGGAGGGTGGGGCTGCTCTCAGAGAGTGAGCTGGCTGGCTTGCAGAGCAGAGCTGCAATGGTTGCTGGGAGATGTAGGCAAGAGGAGGGAAGGATTACAAAGAATATAAAGCATCCAGAGAAGACAACAGGGGCCACAGGAGCATATCAGATATCAGGAAGAATGGTTTACAGGGAATATATCAAGGTAAACAAAAGAATGCAGCCGCACACTGCCAGCACAAGGATATAGGTGAAACATGAATATGCAGTTAAAACATGGAGAGCTATACAACTATGGTGTAATAGATGCAAATGTGAAACTATGAGATAGTGAGGCACTTAGCTCGCAAATTTGTCTCCGCCGGCGGTCAAATAGCTTGGACCGTCCCACAGCGATAAGGTGGCCTCATTGGGACGGACCCTACACTGTGAATATGCCTCTGTGTGAACAGTTCAGTAAGCATGGCAGGATCTGGAACATCCAAGACACCTTATATACACACCTGATAGAGGTGGTTGGGGTGCAAGGCCAACATGGAGGTAGCTACTCCCCCATTCTTTGTCTATATATATATATATATATATATATATATATATATATTATACTTCCCTGGAGTATCCCATCAAGTGTATTTGCTTATGTCTTAGTTGGACTACTGACCTTGAAATGTGTCTAACAAAGTCAACAAGACTTATATACAGTACATCACCCTTGCCAATATTATTGGCTTGTGTAAACTTTGCCTTAGGGTCTTGATATTTTATAGAGTCTGATCGAGCTTGTAGATTAAGCCTCATGATGGGTTGGGTGAATCGACTGAAGGCTCAATACTCTTCAAGGTTGGGTTCGTAAGATCTCGGTCTCCTTTCTTATATTTTCATTCATTCTTGGAATTGACTTCTTCCCAAATGATGTCATAATCCTTCAGAGGAGTTGTTTAACATATCACTTATCAGTAAGACATACATCTAAATAATGTCTGCCGAGAGGATTATGAAAACTCAATAAGACTGACAGGAGGGCTTTGAGGTGGATCACAGGATTATGGAAAAGAAATGTTACACTGTATTTAATGGTGAAACTCTAAATACTCTTAAAGGGGGGATAAATAAAAACTATGAAAACTAAAACTGTCTGGTTTTGCCCACAACAACCAATGACAGCTCAGGTTTTATTTCTGAAGGAGCTTTCGTAAAATTAAAGCTGAGGCGTGATTGGTCGCTATTGGCAAAGTCAGACCGTTTTCATTTTCATGTTTTGTTATGTTGTGCATTAGGGGGAACCCAGGGCCAACCGCACCAGCATATGGTCTCACAAGAGGTCTGAGGATCTCATCTCGGTACCTAATGGCAATCAGGTTACCTCTGGCAAGCACATGGAGGGTTGTGCGGCCCCCAAAGAAATGCCACCCCACACCATTACTGACCCACCACCAAACCGGTCATGCTGGAGGATGTTGCAGGCAGCGAACGTTCTCCACGGCATCTCCAGATTCTGTCATGTCTGTCACGTGTGCTCAGTGTGAACCTGCTTTCATCTGTGAAGAGTACAGGGTGCCAGTGGCGAATTTCCAATCTTGCTGTTCTCTGGCAAATGCCAAACTGTGTTGGGCTGTAAGCACAACCCCCACCCGTGGACATCGGGCTCTCATACCACCCTCATGGAGTCTGTTTCTGACCGTTTGAGTGGACACATGCACATTTGTGGCCTGCTGGAGGTCATTTTGCAGGGCTCTGGCAGTGCTCCTCCTGCTCCTCCTTGCACAAAGGTGGAGGTAGCGGTCATGCTGCTGGGTTTTTGCCCTCCTACGGCCTCCTCCACTTCTCCTGATGTACTGGCCTGTCTCCTGGTAGCGCCTCCATGTTCTGGACACTACGCTGACAGACACAGCAAACCTTCTTGCCACAGTTCGCATTGATGTGCCATCCTGGATGAGCTGCACTACCTGAGCCACTTGTGTGGATTGTAGACTCCCTTCATGCTACCACTAGAGTGAAAGCACCACCAGCATTCAAAAGTGACCAAAACATCAGCCAGGAAGCATAGGAACTGAGAAGTGGTCTGTGGTCACCACCTGAATAACCACTCCTTTATTGGGGGCGTCTTGGTAATTGCCTATAATTTCCACCTGTTGTCTGTTCCATTTGCACAACAGCATGTGAAATTGATTGTCAATCAGTGTTCTTCCTGAGTGGACAGTGTGATCTCACAGAAGTGTCATTGACTTGGAGTTACATTGTGTTGTTTAAGTGTTCCCTTTATTTGTTGAGCAGTGTACATCACATTACTTATCCTGTACTGACCCTGAGTTATATCCTGTATTATGCTCCATAGCTGCACCCACATTTTTTTTATTCAGGTCAAGAAAATGCATAAACGCCTTTGGCTGTCCGGGCATGCTGGAAGTTGTAGTTTTTTCCACAGCTGGAGGCACCCTGGTTTGGAAACCCTGCATAACGACATGTGACCCCTCTCTGATGACCCCCGTAATGAGATGGGAGTGAAGCTGCTATTCACAATGCGCAGGTATTAGGTAATGGACTGAAATTAATGAGTACATACTATGCATAGTCGGATGTGAGAGGCGTCCCCGGAGGCAGAACTCCTATAACCTGTGTACGAATCAATTTGGTGATCACATGTCTAGTGCTCAGTGATTTATTGCAGATTCCTGCTGTCTCAGGATTCCAGGACTGTAAAAGACAAACAAAAAAATGCAGCGGCTGCAACATCTGTGACTCTTTACTTCCTACTGCGGGAGTCAATATTCCAGTTGGCGGCTGCTCTCGATGTCAGTGATTGATAGGGCTGCATTGGTATTCCATCTGTCCTCATTGGGTTTCTTATTGGCACCTGTCTCAGATCTCACAACAATGTATCAGGGCGGAGATGACACCATGGAAGTACCTACACCATAGAGGGGGTCCTCCACTTGCGACCACCCCCCTCTATGAGCCACAAAGTAAGAGCAGCTTCGACGTACGTGAGTGGTCCATGAACTTGCACAGTCTTTTTCAATGGGATAATCCCTTTTAGGGTGTAAAGGAGAAGTCCCATAGAAAAAAAACATATCTCCTATACACAGGGGATAAGTTTTAGATAGTGGGGTGTTTGAGCGCTGGGCTCTTTCCTGGAGAGGCACGTCACGACCCCCGCCCGAAGTGGGGCCTCCACGACCTCTTCATATATCTCTATGGGGGAGCCGAAGATAGCCAAATGGCTCCCCCATAGAGATATATGGAGGGGGTATTGCGGCAATAGGAATATGTTTTTTTTTGTCTGACATATCTCCTTTAAGAAAGATTTTAAAGATGCATTGTAGGGGTCTTCTTAAAAGGGTACTCCGGAAGGAATAAAAAAAAAAAAATTAAATCAACTCTCGCCGTTATTCAGATTTGTAAATTACTTCTATTTAAAAAATCTTTATCCTTCCAGTACTTAGCAGCTGCTGTATGCTCCGGAGGAAGTTGTGTAGTCCTTTCCAGTCTGACCACAGTGCTCTTTGCTGCCACCTCTGCTTTTTTCAGGAACTGTCCAGAGCAGGGGAGGTTTGCTATGGGCATTTGCATCTGTTCTGGACCGTTCAGAGCTGGAGGGTGGAATCGCTGCCAAGTTCCAACGGGGCTTCACCTAAATCCTGAGTAAAGGGTATGAATACTTAAGTCATTGCAAGATTTTAGTTTTTACTTTTCAATAAATTAGCAAAGATTTCTACCATTCTCTCATCACTTTGGGGGAGATTTATCAAAACTTGTGCAGAGGAAGAGTGGTGCAGTTGCCCATAGCAACCAATCAGATTGCTTCTTTCATTTTCCACAGGCCTCTTTAGAGGCCTGTGGAAAATGAAAGAAGCAATCTGATTGGTTGCTATGGGCAACTGCACCACTCTTCCTCTGCACAGGTTTTGATAAATCTCCCCCTTTGTCATTATGGGGGAATGAGGGCAGAATGATGGAGAAACCTGAATTTTTTACCACAAGGAGCAACATAATGTAAAAATAACAAAATAAAGAAAATGAAAGTGTCTGAAAACTTTGGATGTCCGCAAAATGGGCCTTTAAGGGTTATCTCGTTCACTGACAGCAAACAACGATCTTGAAATCGTGACAAATTAGAGATTTATCAAAACCTGTGCAGAGGGAAAAATGACCAGTAGCCTATAGCAACCAATCAGATTGCTACTTTCACTTTCCATAGGCCTTTAAAAAAAAAAAAAAATGAAAGCAGCAATCTGATTGGTTGCTATGGGCAACTGGTCATTTTTTCCTCTGCACAGGTTTTGATAAATCTCCCCCAAAGGTTTCTTAGAAAGTTATAGAAGTTTTCATTATACAACGATCAAATGTAGTTTTGCGTAAAATTAAAAAACCTTAACGTTCACCGGAGGCTCCAACACATTGTAATAAAGTAATCATACCCATGGCCTCTACCTGTATCTCAGTGTTTCTCAATCAGGGTTCCTTCAGCTGTTGTGAAACTACAACTCCCAGCATGCCCGGACAGCCTACGGCTATCCGGGCATGCTGGGAGTTGTAGTTTTGCAACAGCTGGAGGCACCCTGGTTGGTAAACACCGCTGAATCGGCATCTAACATCCTGGACTCACATAAAACTACTTACCGTATTTTTCGCCGTATAAGACGCACTTTTTCTTCCCCAAAATTGGGGGGGGAAAAGTTGGTGCGTCTTAAACAGTAAATACACATTAAAACCTGTCCTATCGCGGCGGTCCCTGCGGCCATCAACGACCGGGACCCGCGGCTAATACAGGACATCACCAATTGCGGTGATGCCCTGTATTAACCCTTCAGACGCGGCGATCAAAGCTGACCGCAGCGTCTGAAGCGAAAGTGACACTAACCCGGCTGCTCAGTCGGGCTGTTCGGGACCGCCGCAGTGAAATTGCGGTGTCCCGAACAGCTTACAGGACACCGGGAGGGACCTTACCTGCCACTTCGGTGTCTGCTCCGTGCCAGGATCCCCTGCATGGCCGGCACTCTCCTTCGTCGTCATCACGTCGTCGCGCACGCCGTCCCATCATCCAATAGGAGCAGCATGCATAGCGACGTGATGGCGGCGATGGAGAGCGAGGATACCCGGCAGCAGAGACGTTCCAAAGCAACGGGGACACCCCGGGGACGCGGCGACAGCGATGGAGCGACATCCAGGGCAGCGGTGATGGGTCCGGAGCGGCGGGGACACGTGAGTATTACCTCCTATGCAGTGGTCTTCAACCTGCAGACCTCCAGATGTTGCAAAACTACAACTCCTGGCATGCCCGGACAGCCAACGGCTGTCCGGGCTTGCTGGGAGTTGTAGTTTTGCAACATCTGGAGGTCTGCAGGTTGAAGGTTCAGAATCTTTTTTTTCTAGATTTTCACCCTTTAAAATTGGGTGCGTCTTATATGGCGAAAAATACGGTACCTGATGTTACAGATGTTTTCACCCCCCTCCCATCGGATTCACCCACATTTACGCAGGAAGGGGAAAAAAACACCTATAATAAAAGCGCAGAGACTACGCGGGGACCTGTGCGTGTTGATGAAGCAGATTCCGATCTCTTTTCATAAATGCTTTCTAAGCAAGAAAACACACAGCGATATAAATTAGCTCAGCTCATTTACCGTCTCCGCCGAAAATCCCAAGGTGACAAGATTTGCATTTCCGTACGATGAGGTTTCGCTCGCCCTCCCGCATTCTTCCGCGAGACGCTCGAAATACCTTGTTTGCTGCTGTAGAACTGAACAAAGAAACGAAAACAATTACTCTATGACAAAAGAAGGAAGATGACACGTCCGCTACCTGCGGGAGCCGCGACAACGCGCAAATTACAAGCACTTTATTGTTTCTACAAAAAAAAAAAAAAAATGGAAATTAATTATCACAAACTTACTGGGATTTCTGGAAAGTTTCATAGATTTTCGGAAGAAGGGAAAAGACAATGAAACTCCATCGTGATGTTGAAGTAAAGTCATCAGTTGAGACTTGGTGGTGCTATATATTTGGCCATAGTGGGTGCTGAGGTGGCAGCCATAACTAAACCCCTAAACCAAGTACAGCACTCGGGCATCTCAGGTGCTCCTATTGAAATGAATGGAGAGCGTGCGGTAGACCTCACTGAGAGCCGGGGTCCCTTGTGGAGATGGCAGAGGGTCCCAGAGGTCAGACCCCCCCCCCTCCAATCAGCTACTTATCCCTTATCCACAGTTTTGGCTGGACAGCCCCTTTAAACCAATGTCCAAGTGCCACGGCCTTCATAAAGGGGTTAAACCACCAAGGATGATACATTAATTCACCAAGGGGCATAAGGGGCCCCCTTAAACTCGTATTAAATAAACCCCAGGGCCGTAGCCCGGGGAAAAACACCCCTAAAAATGTAACTTTTATTAAGTGCTCAAGTTAAAAGTAAAAAATAAACCCAGAAAAAAGTTAAAATAGTTAAAAGTTAAAATAGTTAAAAGTTAAAAAAATAAACCCAGACAGAAGATGCCAGATGGGTAATATTTTTTATATATGCGTCAATGGGAATAGTCACCCAAATGTATATAGTAGCGTGTCACTGCAGATACCACTAAGCCCTATCTGGAAAACATTAAAAATCAAACACTATCTTGCCAGCCTCTGCATGTTTCGCCGTCACAACGGCGTTCTCAAGAGGCAAATAGTGGCAACAACCCTCATCACCTATCCAACCATTGTACTCGGCTATCTTCAACAGGTCCATAAAGGTTATTCGATGTCCAGTTTCCGATCCATTGAATCAGGCGAACATGGCAACCCCTTTTATCATGATTATGAATAGTCCTCCATCAGTCAGATACCCATCACCTATCCTGCAGAACTGTAATGAGTGTTGTTGGTGGGAAGGCCACTTTAAGGACCCTTCCCTCTATTGTAGTCATGTAATAAGGTCATTTTGGTTCCTGTGTTTGCAAAAGTGTGTTTTTCCCTGCTCCATTTTGTTATCAATCCCGTGTGTTCTTGACCTCATCTTTTAGCCTGCTTCTTTTTTTACATTTTTTTATAGGGGTTATCCAATGTAAGGCGACTTTAGTAATTAGGTGTCATACGGTAATAAACATGCTTACCAAGGATCTGTGCTTGTGTTGGTGGTAAATGACCGTGTCCTGTGTCCCCCATCATACTGCTGACTTGATTTTGGAAACTATATATTCCTGTATCTGTGGCCTCCCTCAGAATACAATCCCCAGGATCCTTTGTTTCAAGGTGGGAGGTGACGTATATCCCTCCTATACATCGGTCACCCCACCCATTGCCGCACAGCTACACTCCCTTTGATCACATGACTTTACCGACATTACCTGACACACAAGCTGTGGATCTGTGTGATGATGAATGCACGCTCATGGGCGCCAGAAATGTCATCAGGGGGCCTGCTTCACAAACGACAGACAAAGCAGCAAAGCCCCCTTTCAGCACCTGGCTTGTGATGTATTGTCTTGGGCCGCACAGCAAGCTGGGAAAGGTCCGAGACTACACTCATTTTGTAGGCTGCGGAAAATGAACTTCCGGGGAAAAGAAAGACAAAGATATTTGATCCCAGCCAATAAACATAGGTAAGTGAAGTATATTAGTAACAAGACCCCTTCAAGACCTGAGACAGTGCTCTGAGAGCATAAAAAGTGCAAATGTGTCACACACAAAAGTGCAAAAGGATGCAGTCTATCACAAGCTTTTCTTCAAAAGGAGAGGGGCCCACACAAACCTTCCCTACCCTTCTGGGCCAAAAGGCACCTTCAAGGGTCTAGGAACAATGTCTCCTCTTTAACTGAAGCTCAGGGAGGACCAACAATGGTCCCAAGTTCCACATGGGCATCAATGCATTTTGCAGCCAGCCATAAGATGGCATCCATGGGTTGTAGGGAGGTGAAGAACATGTTCTGTGCCTGTCCACCACTCATTACCAATGTCTGTCTTGGTAACACTGTGGTGACCCAGTACAGAATCACATGTTCTTCTGTACTCCTGCCCATCCTGTGTGGCAGATGCTGCTCAATGTCCGTCATGGGTCCCCTCTCCTCAGAACTCTCTTTATTTCATAGTCTATATTATCTATTTGCACTTGTTGCCTTAAATCTCTTGTTGTCAAGGACCTTGTTGTTAAAGGGAGTATGCAGAGGTGAACATGTGACTTATCCAAGCAATGGGAAGGCTCTAACTTGTCCCCTTATATACTGTAGCCAGAGCTCAGTTCTCTCTCTTGGTGCATGCTGAGGTACACAACAGGTTAAGAGTGAAGTCTGTCTGTGAGGTGGATCTGAAAGGAGGCCTGAGGCCTAGTCCAGCAACCACGCATCTACTACAAGTTAACCCGACTACCCAGGGGAAAGTCAAAGCCTTGCTGTAAGCCTACAGTCTTGGGGATATTATACAAGTCAAGTCCAGCAAGTTAGTCAAGCCCAAGTCCCTAAAATATAGTGTGGGCTGAATCAGTCATATACAGCACAATCAACTATAAGTCCAAGCAAGCCGATAAGCTTCCCTAAGTTCACCCTGCATCTCCTTCACCCTGATCTGAGCTGTAATGGATTGTACCATCTTTCCAACCTCAGTAAAGCAAGCCAGTTAACCGTAACCTTGCGTCGGCGTGATTTTTTAGCCCCATGCCTAGCACAGGTGAGGCTGGCCTACCTCGGGTGGTGTATAGGTCAACCATGCCCTGGCATCATGATAAGGTTAATTACACATTACCCTGTCCAACACCACAACACAACTTGGTGAATGCAACATACTTCTGCACCAGCCATTGTTAGAGGACCTGTGGCAAACTCCCCAAAAATACAGTTTCTTGGTATGTTGTCCTGTTCCCGAGATATGTGGATTTACAGACAATTTAGGGATTCTTCAGATGGACGTGAACTTAAAGGGTAGCTCCCACCATCCTATTTTTTTTTCTGTCCCTGCCTATTGCCAATCTATCCCTAACCCCCTCCCTGCTTTAAATTTTCATTTTTACTATATTAAAAATGCTTTTTGTCTGCCTGGCAGTGTGCTCACTACCAGGCAGACTTCCCCAGCAGGCACCACGTCACTGATGCCTGCTGGGGACAACACTTCCGCCCTTAGTTCATCTACACAGGGTGCCTCCAGCTGTTTCATCACTAAAACTCCCAGCTTACCCTGACATCTATTGGCTGTCAGGGCATGCGGGGAGTTGTTGTATTGAAACAGCTAGAGGCACCCTGTGTAGATAAACTATTAGTTACTAGTGTTGCTCGCGAATATTCGCAAAGCGAATTTTATTCGCGAATATCGCATATTCGCGAATATGCGCGAATATTCGCGAATATAGCACTATATATTCATAATTACGAATATTGTTTTTTTATATATTTTTTTTTTCACAGTACACATCACAGTCATCATCCCTCTCTGCTTCCAGCTTGTGTGGTGTAAAGATTAGGCTCTAATACTACTGTGTGAGACTGGCGTGCGAATTTTCGCATATGCAAATTTTTGTTTATGTAAATTTTCGCACACGCGAATTTTCGCGTATGCGAAAATAAAACGAGGGTATTACGAATATGCGAATATTCTCGAATATATGACGAATATTCGTCCATATATTTGCGAATATTCGTGAATTCGAATATGGCCTATGCTGCTCAACACTATTAGTTACATGCCCGCTAGCCCTTAGTGATCTGATGTTACCACAAGATAGAGGTGGAGCTGGTCCTCCAGAGCAAGACCTTTATTGAAGCATATGGGGTAAATAGGTCTACCAAGGCATATGGACAGGGGTTGTCCTCCCTGGACATGACAGAATACCATAACACCTAACCACAGGAACCTCTACCGGGACTGGAGGTATGCCATACAATTTGTAAGACCATCAATGAACGTAAAGGCAAGTCAATGATATGTCGTGACTTCTCCATCCCTGTGATGTTGATCTACAAAGAAGCCCTATTGTCATTTACGAAAGGTTACATCTTGATAGACGTGAGCTCCGTTCGCTCTTCTGTCTCCATAAATCTGTGTGCCAGCTCCCCATTTATAGAGACAGGAAACAGGTAATCAACGTTACTGCCATAAAACTTGAGAGATAACGTAATGAATAAACATCCCATAGAATTAAGACTGTTACATATTTTATGAAACATACATTACACAATTCGTTGTCGTTGACCTTTAGGTCCGCAGCAGATGGTAGATGGATTTACAGGATGTTGTTACAGTATCAGGCGGTCATCTCTATCGTACGGCAATATTCTCCCAAATGTTCAACTGTAATTGAACGGCAGTGACAGGAAGATTGTAAGAATGAAAAAACACTGGGTAAACACGAAAAACGTTCCCTGTCATCATGTGACGTCAAGTGCGATAGAGCTAAATTACAACATCCTCAGATGACAATATCTTCATCCGTAAACCTTTACCGTACGACTGCATCACCTTTCACATACCGTATTTTTCGCCCTATAGGACGCACCGGCATATAAGACGCACCCAATTTTAAAGGTGCAAAATCTAGAAAAAAAAAGATTCTGCACCTAACAGTGATCTTCAACCTGCGGACCTCCAGATGTTGCAAAACTACAACTCCCAGCATGCCCGGACAGCCGTTGGCTGTCCGGGCATGCTGGGAGTTGTAGTTTTGCAACATCTGGAGGTCCGCAGGTTGAAGACCTCTGGATAGGAGGTAATACTCACGTGTCCCCGCCGCTCCGGACCCGTCACCGCTGCCCTGGATGTCGCTCCATCGCTGTCGCCGCATCCCCGGGGTGTCCCCGACGCTCCGGACGTCTTCTTCCCCGGGATCCATGCTCTCGGTCGCCGTCATCACGTCGCTACGCACGCCGCTCATATTGGATGACGGGACGGCGTGCGCGACGACGTGATGGCGTTGAAGGAGAGCGCCGCCATGCAGGGGATCCTGGCCCGGAGCAGACACCGAGGAGGCAGGTAAGGTCCCTCCCGGTGTCCTGTAAGCTGTTCGGGACGCCGCGATTTCACCGCGGCGGTCCCGAACAGCCCGACTGAGCAGCCGGGTTAGTGTCACTTTCGCTTCAGACGCGGCGGTCAGCTTTGATCGCCGCTTCTGAAGGGTTAATACAGGGCATCACCGCGATCAGTGATATCCTGTATTAGCCGCGGTTCCCGGCCGTAAGGGGATAAGATGTCTAAGCACCGGAGAACCCCTTTAACATTATCCGTTTTAACCCGTCATAGCCTGTTATTAATAACAGATGTTATTTTGTGATGGGAAAAGGGAACGGAAGAAATAGTGCAAATAGTGTTCTGACACTTTGGTTTTTGCGGATGTGCGCCAAGTTTATCATTTGCACATGTTAGTAATTTTGTTAGTAATTTTGTCGCATCCGAAATCAGCTGTTCACAGCGCCATTTACACAGAACTTACCGCCACAGAGGACGCGTATTTTACCCTGTAGAGCAGCCATTTCGGAGTTCCTCCTGCAGTATATCAGCAAGTGACATGAGTTATTTTCTTTTGTGGGGTTTATAGCCACCATGTGAAATGGATTTTATTTTTAACTTGAGTGTTTGTTTGTTTTTTTGGTTACTTTTAGCACTTACCTTTCCTGAACCTGTGCGGCCATGTCCAATGCTGCCCAACGGAGGGTGAAGGTCCCTCAGAGACAACCATGTCGCAGGATAGTATTGCGCAGTCCCGGAGGTGTCGCAGCTTTCACAAAAAAAAATGTATTTAATGTATTTTGACGCCTTTACATTTTCTGACATTGCTAAGTGTGTTTTCCATGTGCAAAATTTCTTGGCCAATGGGAATTGCGTCAACAAAAAAAAACCTCTAAAAGGCGCAAAATTGCAAAAAATGGTTCAAAAATGATGAATTACTGACCAAAGCAAAAATCACACACAGGACCGTGTGATTTTGAGCACGTTTAAAAATGGACTGTGGAGAGAATGTGCCAAACTTTGGCGCAAATAGACCTGCGCCAAATAACTGCGCCAAAGTAATAAAAAAAACACATAAATCCGCTAATAAATGAGTGCAGGGGAGACTGTGAGTTCAGGGGAGACTGTGAGTGCTGGGGAGTGCCGCGGCCCTGCTGTCCTCTGAGAAACCGGCTGGAGGAGCATCTGCCCAGTCGGCTGAGCGCTGCACCCCGGCTCCCAAAGGCCACTGCTGCATTAAAGGGGTACTCCGATGCTCAGCGTTTGGAACAAACTGTTCCGAACGCCAGAGCCGGGAGCTCGTGACGCCATAGCCCGGTCCCTCATGACGTCACGCCCCGCCCCCTCAATGCAAGTCTATGGGAGGGGGCATGACAGCCGTCACGCCCGCTCCCATAGACTTGCATTGAGGGGGTGGGGCGTGACTTCATAAGGGGACGGGGCTATGATGTCACGAGCTCCCGGCGCTGGCTCTGGCGTTCGGAACAGTTTGTTCCAAATGCTGAGCAGCGGAGTACCCCTTTAATTTGTATTAATGTATTAGTATGAAAGGGCGACGGGCCCCCTCACATGCTGCGCCCCCGTCCAGCTGAACCGGCTGCACAGGCGACATGTCCGCTCCTGGTCTAGTGGGAATAAACTCCTTTAGATGGGAATACCCCTTTAGGCTCAAGAAACTCTGTTGCATCCGAGTCCCAATGTTTGCAATGGAATTCTGTGGCACCGCGCACACGGCGGAATTTCTGGCGCAGAAATTTAAATGTCTTTCGCCGCAGAATGAATCAGCTTGTTAAAGGGATATTCCTGGAAAAAACTTTTTTTTATATATCAACTGGCTCCAGAAAGTTAAACAGATTTGTATATTACTTCTATTAAAAATTCTTAATCCTTTCAGTACTTATGAGCTTCTGAAGTTAAGGTTGTTCTTTTCTGTCTAAGTGCTCTCTGATGACACCTGTCTCAGGAAACGCCCAGTTTAGAAGCAAATCCCCATAGCAAACCTCTTCTAAACTGGGCGTTTCCCGAGACAGGTGTCATCAGAGAGGATTTAGACAGAAAAGAACAAACAGAAGCTCATAAGTACTGAAAGGATTAAGATTTTTTAATAGAAGTAATTTACAAATCTGTTTAACTTTCTGGAGCCAGTTGATATATATAAAAAAGTTTTTTTCCTGGAATACCCCTTTAATTTTTTCTGCAGAATCCTCTCTGAAATGCATTGTCCTCTATGGAGACGGGTGTTACGCCGAGCGCTCCGGGTCCCCGTTCCTCCCCGGAGCGCTCGCCTCATCCCCGTTGCTGCAGCGCCCCGGTCAGATCCACTGACCGGGTGCGCTGCGGTCCCGCCTCCTGCCGGGGTGCGATTCGCGATGCGGGTGGCGCCCGCTCGCGATGCGCACCCCGGTCCCCGTACCTGACTCGCTCTCCGTCGGTCCTGTCCCGGCGCGCGCGGCCCCGCTCCCTAGGGCGCGCGCGCGCCGGGTCTCTGCAATTTAAAGGGCCAGTGCACCAATGTTGGTGCCTGGCCCAATCTTCCAATTACCTATTAGTGTGATCACCTGTGCACTTCCCTATATTACCTCACTTCCCTTGCACTCCCTTGCCGGATCTTGTTGCCTCAGTGCCTAGTGAAAGCGTTCCCTAGTCTGTTCCCAGTCCGTGTTCCTGACCTCCTGCCGTTGCCCCTGACTACGATCCTTGCCGCCTGCCCCCGACCTTCTGCTACGTCCGACCTTGCTTCTGCCTACTCCATTGTACCGCGCCTATCTTCAGCATCTTCAGCAGCCAGAGAGGTGAGCCGTTGCTAGTGGATACGACCTGGTCACTACCGCCGCAGCAAGACCATCCCGCTTTGCGGCGGGCTCTGGTGAAAACCTGTAGTGTCTTAGAACCGGTCCACTAGCACGGTCCTCGCTATCCCTCTCTGGCACAGAGGATCCACCTCCTGCCAGCCGGCATCGTGACAGTAGATCCGGCCATGGATCCCGCTGAAGTTCCTCTGCCAGTTGTCGCTGACCTCCCTACGCTGGTCGCCCAGCAAGCTCGTCAGATCGCCCAGCAGTCGCAACAGATAGCGCAACGAGATCAACAGCTGGCATACTTGACCTCCGAGGCACTGCGTATTCAGTCACAGATACAGCAGCTGCAGCCGCAGATACAGCAACAGCTACAGCTGCAACTACCTTCTCCGCCGCCGGCTCCTGCAACTCCTCCGCAGCAACCGGCCGTTCCTAACCCCTGCTTGTCCCTGCCGGACAAATTTGGCGGAAAGATCGCCCAACGAGATCAACAGCTGGCATACTTGATCTCCGAGACACAGCGTCTTCACTCACAGTTACAGCAGCTGCTGCCGCAGATACAGCAACTTCAGTCACAGCAGCTGCTGCCGCAGATACAGCAACTTCAGTCACAGCTACAGCTGCAACAACCATCTCCTCCGCCGGCTCCTGCAACTCCTCCGCAGCAACCGGCCGTTCCTAACCCCTGCTTGTCCCTGCCGGACAAGTTTGATGGGGACCGCAATGATTCTGCCACAGCCACAGTCCAGTCCTTCTTCGCTGAGGTCCGTGGTGTCTTCGAGGAGCCTGCCCGAGCTTCTTCTGCCGAGATTGCCCTGCTGAACCTGGAACAGGGTGTTTCTTCCATTGGCGAGTACGCCATTCAGTTCCGGGCTCTTGCCTACGAGTTGTCCTGGAATAATGAGGTTCTCTGCGCGACCTTTAAAAAAGGCCTATCCAGCAACATTAAAGATGTTCTGGCCGCACGAGAGACTCCTGCTGACCTACATGAACTCATTCATCTTGCCACTCGCATTGACATGCGTTCTTCCGGATGGCGTCTGGAGCTCCGCCTGGATATGGACTTTGTTCGCACGAAGCGTTTTTTCTCCCCGGCTCCTCTCTCCTCTGGTCCTCTGCAATCCGTTCCTGTGCTTCCCGCCGCGGAGGCTATGCAAGTTGACCGGTCTCGCTTGACACCTCAAGAGAGGACACGACGCCGCATGGAGAATCTTTGCCTGTACTATGCCAGTACCGAACACTTCCTGAAGGATTGTCCTATCCGTCCTCCCCGCCTGGAAAGACGTACGCTGACTCCGCACAAAGGTGACACAGTTCTTCATGTCAACTCTGCTTCTCCACGCCTTACTGTGTCTGTACGGATATCTGCCTCTACCTTCTCCTTCTCTACTATGGTTCCCTTGGATTCCGGATCTGCAGGAAAATTTTTTTTGGCCTCTCTTTTCAACAGGTTCTACGTCCCTGTGACCAGTCTCGCCAGACCCCTCTACATCTATTGTATTTACAATAAAAGATTGGACGGTCTCATGCCTTTCCGCACAGAACCCCTCCTAATGTGCATCGGACCTCTTCACGAAAAAATTGATTTTTTTTTCCTCAGGTTCTTTGGCCCCAAGAAGAGGGGGAGACCCAAGGGGGGGGGTACTGTTACGCCGAGCGCTCCGGGTCCCCGTTCCTCCCCGGAGCGCTCGCCTCATCCCCGTTGCTGCAGCGCCCCGGTCAGATCCACTGACCGGGTGCGCTGCGGTCCCGCCTCCTGCCGGGGTGCGATTCGCGATGCGGGTGGCGCCCGCTCGCGATGCGCACCCCGGTCCCCGTACCTGACTCGCTCTCCGTCGGTCCTGTCCCGGCGCGCGCGGCCCCGCTCCCTAGGGCGCGCGCGCGCCGGGTCTCTGCAATTTAAAGGGCCAGTGCACCAATGTTGGTGCCTGGCCCAATCTTCCAATTACCTATTAGTGTGATCACCTGTGCACTTCCCTATATTACCTCACTTCCCTTGCACTCCCTTGCCGGATCTTGTTGCCTCAGTGCCTAGTGAAAGCGTTCCCTAGTCTGTTCCCAGTCCGTGTTCCTGACCTCCTGCCGTTGCCCCTGACTACGATCCTTGCCGCCTGCCCCCGACCTTCTGCTACGTCCGACCTTGCTTCTGCCTACTCCATTGTACCGCGCCTATCTTCAGCATCTTCAGCAGCCAGAGAGGTGAGCCGTTGCTAGTGGATACGACCTGGTCACTACCGCCGCAGCAAGACCATCCCGCTTTGCGGCGGGCTCTGGTGAAAACCTGTAGTGTCTTAGAACCGGTCCACTAGCACGGTCCTCGCTATCCCTCTCTGGCACAGAGGATCCACCTCCTGCCAGCCGGCATCGTGACAACGGGTCATTTCCGAGCGGTCCTAGCGCCGGCAGATTCTACCTGCGGAAATTCCGGCACGTGAACATAGCAACAACTGACAACAACTATTCAAGCCTGATCTATTTGTTCTTACCTAGCAAAAAAAAAAGTGCGATTGTATGAGACACAGTATCCTCCAATGGACGGGCATAAAGAGAGATGTATCTAGAAATTATTCTGCACGGATACAGAGATTTGGCTCGTGAAACATCTTTCCCGTTCCCGAGCCGTTTCACATTAAAATTTCATTGTATGCAGATGAAGTCTTCTCTGGCACAGTGCAGACAGTGCTCTCCGGCATGTCAAATTCGCATCCTTCAAATCCCTTCTTGCTTTTCATTCACTTTTGCGCAGACTGCGGAGACTCCGATGCTGGCGACGGCATAAAATGTCTATTAGCCGAGCGCACTTTGCAAAAGAAAATACAGTGACCCCTCGACCTACGATGGCCCCGAATAGAGATGAGCAAATTTACAGTAAATTCGATTCGTCACGAACTTCTCGGCTCGGCAGTTGATGACTTATCCTGTATAAATTAATTCAGCTTTCAGGTGCTCGGGTGGGCTGGAAAAGGTGGATACAGTCCTAGGAGACTCTTTCCTAGGACTGTATCCACCTTTTCCAGCCCACCGGAGCACCTGAAAGCTGAACTAATTTATGCAGGATAAGTCATCAACTGCCGAGCCGAGAAGTTCGTGACGAATCGAATTTACTGTAAGTTCGCTCATCTCTAGCCCCGACATACGATCATTTCAGCATACGATCACTCTCAGAGGCAGCATCAACATACGATGCTTTTGTATGTCGGGGCCACCGCAGAAACGGCTATCCGGCAGCGCAGACTGCTTCAGCTGCCACCGGATAGCCGTTTACGGTGCCCCGTGTGGTCCGCTGACGATCACTTACCTGTCCTCGGGGCTCCGGAGCGTCCTCTTCGGGATCCACTGCATCGTCGGTGCTCTCCATCGTCGTCATCACGTCGCTGCGCGCGCCGTCCCGTCATCCAATAGGAGCGGCGTGCGTGGTGACGTGATGGCGGCGACGGAGAGCGAGGATGCCGGGGAAGCAGAGGCCTTACCGGAGCGTCGGGGACACCCCGGGGACGCGGCGACAGCGATGGAAGGCGACATCCAGGGCAGCGGTGACGAGCGGTGACGGTCCGGAGCGGCGGGGACAGGTGAGTATAACCTCCAATACCAGTGGTCTTCAACCAGTGGACCTCCAGATATTGCAAAACTACAACTCCCAGCATGCCCGGACAGCCAACGGCTGTCCGGACATGCTGGGTGTTGTAGTTTTGCAACATCTGGAGGTCCGCAGGTTGTAGACCACTGTCCTATACGTTACATTGCACGGATCCCTCAACATACGATGGTTTCAACAAACGATGGTCCATTTGGAACGGATTACCATCGTATGTTGAGGGACCACTGTAGTGGTCCATTTTTTTTTTTGCCGGCAGTGAATTATCCTGGGATCTGAAGAGCGAGCGTGACATCCCGACAAAAGGTTGGTGTATTATCGGAAACGCCGCGTTATTACGGTAGAATATCCTAGGACGACTGGGGATGGAGCCGCTCTCGGAGGCCTTCTATAAAAATACTAAGATGCAATATCCATAAAACACTAAAGCCTTCTCCGAATTGCCTTATTATTCGGTATAAGGTTACTCCGTCCTTCATCTTTTTTTTTTTTTTTTTTTTTTTTACGTCCCTTGAATGATTGAAATGGGAAGAATGGATAAGATTTGGCAATTTAGTTTAGCGAGCGGAACCCATGTTTATGACTACACCGGGGCCGCACATAAGAAGCCTCTTCCCCTTTGCTCAGCAGATTTTTGGGAGGAATTTTGTCAATGTCATTATACTCAGCTTATATAAACGTGAAAGGAAATATATATTTTTTTAAATTTACTTATGTATAAATTGAACTTAAAGCGTACCTGTCATAACACAGAAAAAAATAATGCTTCTATATGTTACTCACTAGGTCACACTGATGCTTTACATGTCTTTTTTATGTGTCTAGCTTCTGTATTTGACTCACAAAATCCATCTGTTCTGCTGCTCACTCATTTTGACATCCACTGCTATGGAAAGGGCGTGTCCAAGGCAAGAACTGTGCCCGCCCTCACTCACTATTCGTTCACTTCCTCCCTGAATCTGCTGTGCTGGGTCTCTTCATCCAATCACTGCAGGCTGCTGTTACGCCGAGCGCTCCGGGTCCCCGCTCCTCCCCGGAGCGCTCGCTTCTCTCTCGCTACCGCAGCGCTCCGGGCAGCTCCACTGACCCGGTGCGCTGCGATACCGTCTCCAGCCGGGATGCGATTCGCGATGCGGGTAGCGCCCGCTCGCGATGCGCATCCCGGCTCCCGTACCTGACTCGCTCTCCGTCTGTCCTGTCCCGGCGCGCGCGGCCCCGCTCCCTAGGGCGCGCGCGCGCCGGGTCTCTGCGATTTAAAGGGCCACTGCGCCGCTGATTGGCGCAGTGGTTCCAATTAGTGTGTTCACCTGTGCACTCCCTATGTATACCTCACTTCCCCTTCACTCCCTCGCCGGATCTTGTTGCCATTGTGCCAGTGAAAGCGTTCCCTTGTATGTTCCTAGCCTGTGTTCCAGACCTCCTGCCGTTGCCCCCGACTACGATCCTTGCTGCCTGCCCCGACCTTCTGCTACGTCCGACCTTGCTTCTGTCTACTCCCTTGTACCGCGCCTATCTTCAGCAGTCAGAGAGGTTGAGCCGTTGCTAGTGGATACGACCTGGTCACTACCGCCGCAGCAAGACCATCCCGCTTTGCGGCGGGCTCTGGTGAAAACCAGTAGTGACTTAGAACCGATCCACTAGCACGGTCCACGCCAATCCCTCTCTGGCACAGAGGATCCACTACCTGCCAGCCGGCATCGTGACAGCTGCTTTGCAACCCCCTCCTCTCTGTTTTCATGCTGCAGTCTGATAGGACAGGAGTGAGCACAGAGGAGTGCTAGTCCCGCCCTCACTTACTGGACTTTATCCCTGACTGTGCTTCAGCAAGGACAATGATGATGTTGCAGCCGGACAGGACTAGGTTCTGGATGGTATGGGGACCCCTAATGGTCTGTTTTTTGTTTTATGTAAAGGTTCTTGTGTATGCCTTGTGCATACCTGTTTAACTCATGTGGCAGGCATGTGTTTTCAGTTATACAGATTGCAATTTGAAAATCTTAATCCTACCAGTACTTATCAGCTGCTGTATTTTCTAGAGGATGTTGTGTAGTTCTTTCCAGTCTGACCACAGGGCTCTCTACTGCCACCTCTGTCTGTGCCTTTGGCTGTCTGAGCATGCTTGGAGTTGTAGTTCTTTCCAGTCTGACCACAGTGCTCTCTGCTGCCATTTCTGTCTGTGCCTTTGGCTGTCTGAGCATGCTTGGAGTTGTAGTTCTTTCCAGTCTGACCACAGTGCTCTATGCTGCCACCTCTGTCCGTTCCTTTGGCTGTCTGAGCATGCTTGGAGTTGTAGTTCTTTCCAGTCTGACCACAGGGCTCTCTACTGCCACCTCTGTCTGTTCCTTTGGCTGTCTGAGCATGCTTGGAGTTGTAGTTCTTTCCAGTTTGACCACAGTGCTCTCTGCTTCCACCTCTGTCCATGCCTCCGGCTGTCTGAGCATGCTTGGAGTTGTAGTTTTGCAGCAGCTGGAGGCACACTGGTTGGAAAACACTGGGATAGAGGATATCCAGCTGATCGATGGGGCTCTGACCTCTGGGGTCTTGATAAAGACAAAATTGCTAAATTGTCCCCTGTAATGAATGAGGTGCAGTGCACACGCTTGTCCCGGGCTATGTTCATTCTCTATGGGGCCTCCGAACATTGCCGATCTCAGTGCTCCCTAGTACTCACAGACTGGGAGTTGTAGTTTTGCAACACACTGGTTTGGAAACACTGCGTTAAATAATTTATTGTGCTATAGTAATAAACATAAATAGGTATAAAGAAGAAAAATAGCGACAGATATGGTATAAAAGAGACAACCAGAAAGGGGGAAACACAGTACTGATCGGCTGAGGACACAATTTTGGGATATTCCACTGTGTTATTTAATAGTGTTGGGCGCGAATATTCGCAATGTGAATATTTATCGCAAATATCGCATATTTACGAATTCAGGAATATTGCGCTAAATATTCGCAATTACGAAAAAAAAAATTTTCACAGTACACATCACAGAGATCATCCCTCCCTGCTTCCAGCGTGCGGTGTAAACAAGGCTCCAATACTAATTACTGTGTCAGACTGGCGGGCACCCGAAAATTCGCATATGCAAATATAGTGGTCCCTCAACATACGATGGTAATTCGTTCCAAACGAGCCATCGTTTGTCGAATCCATCGTATGTTGAGGGATTCGTGCAATGTAAATATAGGAAGCTTTACTCAACTGTCCCCGCTGCTCGAGATGGTGTCCCCGGGCCTCCGCTGTCTTCTCCGGTCCTCCGCTGTCTTCTCCGGTCCTCCGCTGTCTTCTCCGGGCCTCCGCTGTCTTCTCCGGTCCTCTTCTGTCTTCTCCGGTCCTCCGCTGTCTTCTCCGGTCCTCCGCTGTCTTCTCCGGTCCTCCGCTGTCTCCTCCGGTCCTCCGCTGTCTTCTCCGGTCCTCCGCTGTCTTCTCCGGTCCTCCGCTGTCTTCTCCGGTCCTCCGCTGTCTTCTCCGGTCCTCCGCTGTCTTCTCCGGTCCTCCGCTGTCTTCTCCGGTCCTCCGCTGTCTTCTCCGGTCCTCCGCTGTCTCCTCCGGTCCTCCGCTGTCTTCTCCGGTCCTCCGCTGTCTTCTCCGGTCCTCCGCTGTCTTCTCCGGTCCTCCGCTGTCTTCTCCGGTCCTCCGCTGTCTTCTCCGGTCCTCTGCTGTCTTCTCCGGTCCTCCGCTGTCTTCTCCGGTCCTCTTCTGTCTTCCGCAAGGCCTTACTGGGCCTGCGTAGCGACGTCATTACGCCGCTGCGTACGCCATTCCTATTGGACGGCATGCGCAGCAGCGTATTGACGTCATCGGAGAGGGCCGAGAAGACACCAGAAGACCAGCGCTGGACCCGGAGGGCACCCCGGAGCATCGTGAAGGGGTAAGTAATACTTACCGCACCACACGGGGAACATTAAGCTGCTATCCGGCAGCAGCTTAAGCATTTGGCGCTGCCGGATAGCACTTAATGTGATGGCCCCAACATAAAAAAGCATCGTATGTCGATTTGATCATATGTTGGGGCCATCGTAGGTCGGGGGGGTCACTGTATAAGCATATGCGAATTTTCGCGCATATTGATCCCTCCCTTCTTTTAGCTCTTTTATCATGCGATATTGCGAATTTTATGGCGCATAGTAAAAAAAGGCTTGCGAATTTTGCGAATATATGACGAATATTCGTCGATATATTCGCAAAATATCGTGAATTCGAATATGGCCTATGCTGCTCAACGCTTTATACTTAAAATGCATTTAAATTAAACATACAAAAAGACCCCTGCTGGCGACACCATCCCTTTAAAGGGTTACACCTGCCCTAAGACATCTTATCCACTATCCAAAGGATACGGGATAAGATGTCTGACCGCGGGGGTCCCGCCGCTGGAGACCCCCGCAATCTTGCATTCGGCACCCACCTCTTTGAGCTGCACGCCGCGCTGCCAGAATGCAAGATTGCGGGGGTCCCCAGCGGTCGGGATCCCCCCGGTCAGACATCTTATCCCCTATCCTTTGGATAGGGGATAAGACGTCTTAGGGCCGGAGTAACTCTTTAAATAAGTGCAATCACTATACAGAATCCCATCACTCCAGTGTGTCCCTGGGTACCTCTCCATCAACCTCACTCAATAGCTGCCGGTAGGACAATAGGGTGCTGAGGATACGGATATACAAAACAAATGCTCTGCCAATAGCTGCGGCTTGGGTTCCATTACTATTGAAGTTCAATATTGTATCTTGGCATCTGGCCGGGAAGATCACATAAGGATAGCGAGAAGACACGGAGCGAAATTCAGCAGCAGACAGAAGATTAATGAGATCGGAGATATAGGCTTTCGTTCAACCGGGAGAAATTTCAGTCTATTGCATTAGACTTGTACGTAAATATCCTGAACAAGGCAGAGGGTTTAAAGGGGTACTCCGGAGGAAAAAAATATGCTTTCAAAAATCCTTGCACCAGCCCTGCTAATATGTTGTGGTCGTCCTATAAGCAATAGGCCCTAATGTACAGGGCCGTGGAAGGTAATGTAAGGGCCACATGGGATGAGCCCCCCCTGGACATTTATTAGTATTGGTCTTGTTCTGTTTTGGTAAGTTATGGTAAGTAAATGGTTAATAGAGCAATGCTTATGGTGGTGTTTGAGATTCTCTTACAGGGCCGGCTGTTGCTGGGCAGGTTAGAGTCCGCTGCTGATTGGTTTGTTATGGTAGCGGCGGGAAATTGGAATGTTTATAAGAAGAGGTCAGCTGGAGTTCTGGTCAGTCAGAAGAGAACCTACAATCAAGAAACAGCTGCCTTCCCCCCCCCCCTTTTTTATGTCACGGTCGTTGAGGGGGTCACCTATGGTGGACATTAATGGTTTTTGAAGTGGGTGTCGCCCAGTTATTGCTGGGCGGACAGGTAGTTATCGCCATGAAGTTATGGTGAGATTATCATCTCGGTTTACAATTAGAGATGAGCGAACTTACAGTAAATTCGATTCGTCACGGACTTCTCGGCTCGGCAGTTGATGACTTTTTCTGCATAAATGAGTTCAGCTTTCAGGTGCTCCGGTGGGCTGGAGACTCTTTCCTAGGAATGTATCCACCTTTTCCAGCCCACCGGAGCACCTGAAGGCTGAACTAATTTACGCAGGAAAAGTCATCAACTGCCGAGCTGAGAAGTTCGCGGCGAATCGAATTTACTGTAAGTTCGCTCATCTCTATTTACAATGGTCATATTTATTTAATTATTTATTTGGTTTAATTTACGGTTATATTTATTGAATATTTATTAATTATTTATTAAATATTATTCCCTCAATAAAATGGCCGTGGGCCTTAAATTCCAGATTGCCTCATGTCTATCATTTATTTATTAGATTAGTTGTTTGGGAAGTGGGGGGGGGGGGGGGGGGTCTCTTATCCCATGGCAAGTGTTCGCCTCTAAAGCCACCTTTCATTGGGGTTGTCTTCTGCAGGACCTATTGGGCCCATCTTTGGGAGTCTGGGCACATTGGAGAGTCCTGTAGTACAATGGTTGGCCAGACGTCTTTTGGTGGCTCTAATGAATATGGTGATGACAATAATAGAGTTCACTGCACATTGTGCCACCGACCGTGGCTCCGTCATCTTATATCTCTGCTGAGAGCTTGAATTAGAAGATATTTAGGCGCAACAACGTTTCTAAGCCCCTTGAGGTTCCCTCAAATTAGTTTTCCCAACTCATCCTTCTAGACCTTTTGAACTTTTGTCCTGCAAAAGTCCTGGGAACTTCACACCAGGCCGGTTCAGTAGAGTATAGAAGAGGAGAGCGTGACACGTTAAAAACAAATTTACCAAGGAAAATCAATTTTGCACGGTCGTTACGTACTGTACGCATTCACAATACAGGCCTTCATCCCGCTCGGAAGGTTCGCTTCCGCCGCTCACCTTAGAAAGGACGCTGCGTGAGAAGGTTCAGCAGCAGAAAACTAATCTAAAAGAAGTGAAAAATACAAATACAAAAGAACAAAAACATCGGTAATACCAAATTCCATGTCAACCTTCAAAATCTTTGGAGATCTATCTCTGATTCTATGGAGAAGTGTTAGCTCAGTGGTAAACAAACCAGATCTTATTTCTTGACTCCTGGACCCCTGCCTAATCCTGGACCCCTGCCTAATCCTGGACCCCTGCCTAATGCTGGACCCCTGCCTAATCCTGAACCCCTGCCTATTCCTGGACCCCTGCCTATTCCTGGACCCCTGCCTATTCCTGGACCCCTGCCTAATCCTGGACCCCTGCCTATTCCTGGACCCCTGCCTATTCCTGGACCCCTGCCTATTCCTGGACCCCTGCCTATTCCTATTGCTTACATTGTAGCCCTCAGGCCCTCAGACAATGGGGCAATTATGAGAATAAGGGATGTCAGATTATTGGGATTTCTAAACCACAGGGGCAAATTGACCCACTTTTATTTTTTTTTTTTGGTAATTAGATAAGTTTTGTCTCTTGGCTAGGAAACCTATAAAGTAATCTCCAAACTGCTGACCTCCAGATGTTGCAAAACTAAAAATCCCAGCATGCCCGGACAACCTCATGTAATTTTTATGTGTCTAGCACCTTTATTTATTTTCTTATTAAACTTTTAATTTAGCTCACTAGTCTGAGTTCCTCTCAAAGGGAGGGGGCGTAGCCTCACTGTGCAGGTCTCCGCCCCCTCCCTCAGTATGCTGTCTGCTCACATCTCTCCTAGGATTAGCAAAACTACAACTCCCAGCATGTCCTCACTGACAGTAGCGGGACACAAGATGACAGTGGGAGGATTTTTCCTCCAGGTCTGAGCCCTGCACTCACAGCTGTCAATCAAGGAAGTGTGTCCATGACATAGGTGATGATGCATGGACACAACAGGACTAGTATGTGTCCAAGCAGGCAGGGGGGGGGCAGTTGTTTGACTGGCTTTTTTAGTATGAAATACTGAAAATTTTCTAATGAAAGAAATTGCAAAACCTATTGGTTATACATGCTTTACAGCATATCAAAAGTTTTTGTATCTGACAGTGCCCATTTAAAGTCCAGCCAAAAGAGCAGACCAGGGTATATCTTGAAGGATTTTCTCCAGAAAAAGAAATAGCTTTTCTATTCTTAGGCTATATTCACACAGCGGAAAATGGGCAGAATAGGGGTGAACATTTTGCACATTTGCTATTTTCGGTGTTGTGAGGATCGCTCAGAAATGCGCAGTCTTCATAGACGGCAATGCACTTCAGATCGGAATTCGCAGAAACATTGTATGGTTCACTGTTTTTGCAGACGCCGGAATCGTGAAAGTGATTTCCATGCCAGATGTTTCCACCGTGTGCATAGTGCAGCAGAAATTCCTCTGTGTGAACATAGCCTAATGGTGAAATATGTGCAGAAAACAAGGGCAGACATTCCGCACATTTGACAGTTTCTTCAGTGCTAGGACTGCTTGGAAATGCACCGTGTTTATAGACGGCAATGCATTTCCAAGTGGAATCAGCAGAAACATTGAACCCTTCTTTGGTTGCTGGAATCAGGATTTCCCTCCCAGAAAATCTGCAGCAGGAATTCCGCTGTGTGCACAGTGCAGCAGAATCCCATTGAAATCAGCAGAATTTCCTAGAGTATTATTCCTGCGGAATGCCGCTCAGAATTTCCGCTGTAGAAACAAAGCCTTAGGGTGAGCCATCAATCAGGGCCGGCCCTACAATGGGTCATGCTGGGTCCATTGGACCCAGGCGGCACCTTCACAGGGGCGGCACATTGCCGCCCGAGAAGATTTTTGACCCCTTCGCAACTCCTGGCTCAAGCCCGTTCCATACCCTTCGGCCCCCAGCTGATTCCTGTAGCTGGGAGCTGCCGCTAATAGCTGGCATGCGGTGATCACTGCAGCCGGCTATTAACCCTTTAGATTGTCACTGCAAAGCTGACAGCGGCATCTAATGGGAGCTTTAAACCATCCCTGGTGGTCTAGCGGGGTGGATTGTTCCTCCGCAGCACACTCGCAGGGGAGCGATCCACTGTGAAGGTAGCCAGAGGGCTCACTTCTCCTTTTGTCCTGGTCCAAACTCTGCATTTGAACCAGGCTCTACCAGATGATTGCAGAGCACACAGATCAATGACGTTCTATAGAACTTCATTGATCTGAATAAGGAATCTACTGATTCCTCCTAAAAGTCCCCTAAGGGACCAATAAAGTGTAAAAAAAAAAAAAGTTTAGGAAAGGTTTTAAAAAAAAAAACACACAAAAAGAACACATTAACCCCTTCCATATTAAAAGTACAAAACCCTGGAACTCTGCATCACCTTCCCTGCAGCCCCTAACTCAGCCAATGTCCAGGCCTATTCTTGAATGGGTTGGATTGTAGAATCAGGCACAGTCCTACACACATAAATGGTGGAGAGCAGAGGCGTAGCGTGGGGGGTGCAGGGGGGTATGGCCGCACCGGGCGCAACATCTGGGGGGGCGCGCTCGCACTCGCAGCTCTCTGCCCCTGCCTGGCTCACTCACTCTCTCTGCAGTGCTGGCTGTGCGGATCCAGGGGGGGGGGGGGCAACGGGGCAATTGCCCCCCCCCCGAGATTGTTGCCCATCCTCCTGAACTATCGCATGGTCGAGCGGGAGTTGTTGGCTGTCCCGCTCCACCACCCCTTTCTCACGCCCGTCATCTTGCTATCACACGCCGCGGCTACTCCATTCCTGCAGTCAGTGAAAGCCAATCACGGCAGGCCGGCGCGATGACATCACATCATCGCGCCGGCGCCCAGAGATCACGTTCCCGCGGCTCTCACTGACTGCAGGAATGGAGCAGCCGCAGAGTGGGAGAAAGGTGACGGGCGTGAGAAAGGGGAGGGGGGAGCAAATTATAAGTGAGAGGGGCAAATGATGAGTAAGGGGCACATGTCAGGGGGGCATTATATGTGGGGGCACATGACAGGACCCCCCCCTGTCATGTACCCCTCATATATAATACCCCATGTCCTGTGCCCCTCACATATAATGCCCCCTGTCCTGCCCCCTCAGGGGGCATTATATGTGAGGGGCACATATCAGGGGGGAATTATATGTGAGGAGCACAGGACATGGGGCATTATATGTGAGGGGCACAGGATAGGGACATTATAAGTCAGGGTCACATGTCAGGGGGGCATTATATGTGGGGGCACATATCAGGGGGGAATTATATGTGAGGAGCACAGGACATGGGGCATTATATGTGAGGGGCACAGGATAGGGACATTATAAGTCAGGGTCACATGTCAGGGGGCATTATATGTGGGGGCACATGACAGGGGGGCATTATATGTGAGGGGCACATGTCAGGGGGCAATATATGTGGGGGCACATGACAGGGGCCCCCTGTCATGTGCCCATATAATGCCCCCCTGACATTTTCCGCTTACTTATAATACCCAAAGTCATGTGCCTTGGATCATCTCCAGGGTTTGGTTCCATTTTGATGTTTAGTTTTTGTTCTTGATATTTTTTGTGGTTTCCGATGGTTGTGAGACGACATATAATAGCGCGGCCCGTGCTCGGTTACTACATTTGTAGATTTGTATTCATAGACCTGCTGACAATGTGGAGAATGTGTAATGTTCGCACTCAATAAAGTGTTGGAAAATAAACTTGTATTTAGATGCATTTTACTTTAATGACATCAGTATTTTCATAACAAACAATCCATGTGCTTAGGGGTAAGGGTTTCTTTACCTAATCTAGTGGAAGAGACTCGAGTGCTAAAATCCACCGGTTAGGGGGCGCAAATTACTTGCCTTTCCACGGGTGCTGACAACCCACGCTACGCCACTGGTGGAGAGCCATACCGTGAAGTTACTGGGGCCCAATATCAAACCAGTAACGGGGTACGACTACCATTGGCTATGTATGATACATGGCTCCAGCTGCACAGCTTGTCCTGCAACAGGGCCCCATATGCCAATAAAAATTCTGGTCTCTTATGGGACAAATGTGTTTTGGGACCCCCTTAGGCACCAGGGCCCCCGGTGTGACTGCTACCTCTATAGCTACGCCCCTGCATGGCTCTTCTCATGCAGCAGAGGGGCCTATAGGACCACCTGGACACCTTTGTCAAACCCCTCCCCCCCGTTTCAGGTTATTGTAAAGATACATTGTTTAGTTTGTCCGATTCGCAACCCGATGTCGTAAACGGTTGAGATGTTGCAAGGTTTCATTGAAGAAATTGAGTCACACGAAGCAAGTTGTAGCTGGAATTCCCTATCTCCCCTTTCATAGATGCGACCTGAATGAAACAAAGAGTTGAGCTGTTGGTGGAGCTCGTGACCTCCGCCTCGGCAAACAATCATAAATGTAGATAAATCACCCTCCACGTTACTTTTACTTTCTATCTACAACACATACAGTGGAGGCAATGAAAGGCCCCGAACATGAGAAGGATATTACTCATCCCTTTGGCAATCGTGTTAAGTAAACGGGGACAGGAGAGAGGAAAACATCCCAAGGATTGCTGGATATTTGCTGGTTTACATTTGTCTTGTCCATGCAAGTCGGTGGAACCTCAAAACCGTGGGTTGTCTAAGCCACGATCTGTTCTGCGCAACAGATGGACGGCAAAAGTACCCCTAGCCACGATCTGTTCTGCGCAACCTATGGACGGCAAAAGTACCCCTAGGTCGTATCCCTGCAGAACGTCTTCCTAAGAGAGAAACAGAGCTGTTTAGGCTATCCTCTATAGCAGTGTAGACCTTCAACAGTTGCAAAACTACAACTCCCAGCATGCCCGGACAGCCGTTGGCTGTCCGGGCATGTTGGGAGTTGTAGTTTTGCAAGATTATAAGTCAATCTTCTGTATTTAGCTCATAAATCCCTCTGTTCTGCTGCTCACACATTCTGACACCCACTTCTCAGGAAGGGGCGTGTCCGAGGCAAGCGCTGAGCCCTCCCTCATTCACCATGCATTCACTTGAGTCTGCTGTGCTGCGCTGGATCTTTTGTATGTATCTAGCTTCTGTATTTAGCTGAAAAATCCCTCTGTTCTGCTGCTCACTCATTCTGACATCCACTGCTCAGGAAGGGGCATGTCCGAGGCAAGCACTGAGCCCTCCCTCAGAAGGATATTACTCATCCCTTTGGCAATCGTGTTAAGTAAACGGGGACAGGAGAGAGGAAAACATCCCAAGGATTGCTGGATATTTGCTGGCTTACGACATTTGTCTTGTCCATGCAAGTCGGTGGAACCTCAAAACCGTGGGTTGTCTAAGCCACGATCTGTTCTGCGCAAGCCCTTCACCCTTAGCTCATGAACGAACTTATGGACGGCAAGAGTACCCCTAGGTCGTATCCCTGCAGAACGTCTTCCTAAGATAGAAACAGAGCTGTTTAGGCTATCCTCTATAGCAGTGTAGACCTTCAACAGTTGCAAAACTACAACTCCCAGCATGCCCGGACAGCCGTTGGCTGTCCGGGCATGTTGGGAGTTGTAGTTTTGCAAGATTATAAGTCAATCTTCTGTATTTAGCTCATAAATCCCTCTTTTCTGCTGCTCACTCATTCTGACATCCACTGCTCAGGAAGGGGCGTGTCCGAGGCAAGCACTGAGCCCTCCCTCATTCACCATGCGTTCACTTGAGTCTGCTGTGCTGCGCTGGATCTTTTGTATGTATCTAGCTTCTGTACTTAGCTTAAAAATCCCCCTGTTCTGCTGCTCACTTATTCTGACATACACTGCTCAGGAAGGGGCATGTCCGAGGCAAGCACTGAGCCCTCCCTCATTTCATTCAATATGCATTCACTTGAGTCTGCTGTGCTGCACTGGGTCTTTTGTATGTATCTAGCTTCTGTATTTAGCTTAAAAATCCCTCTGTTCTGCTGCTCACTTATTCTGACATCCACTGCTCAGGAAGGGGCATGTCCGAGGCAAGTCTGAGTCTGCTGTGCTGGATCTTTTCATCCAATCACTGCAGGCTGCTCTGTAACCCCCTCCTCTCTGTTTTCTTGCTGCAGTCGGATAGGACAGGAGTGAGCACAGAGGAGGGCTAGTCCCGCCCTCACTTACTTAACTTAAAGGGGTACTACTGTGGAATTTTTTTTTTATTTTTTTTTTCAAAATCAACTGGTGACAAAAGTTAAACAGTTTTGTAAATTACTTCTATTGAAAAATCTAAATCCTTCCAATACTTATCAGCTGCTGTACGCTCCACAGGAAGTTCTATTTCTTTTCTGTCTGACTACAGTGCTCCCTACTGACACTTCTGTCTGTATCAGGAACTGTCCAGAGTACAAGCAAATCCCCATAGCAAACCTCTCCTGCTCTGGACAGTTCCTGATACAGACAGAGGTGTCAGCAGAGAGCACTGTGGTCAGACTGAAAATAATTCCAGAAAGAAATACAACTTCCTGTGCAGCATACAGCAGCTGTATGGATTAAGATTTTTGTTATATACTGGAAGGATTAAGATTTTTTTTAAATAGAAGTCATTTGCAAATCTTTTTAACTTTCTGCCACCAGTTAATTTGAAAAAACATGTTTTCCACCGGAGTACCCCTTTAAAGGGGTACTAAGGCGGCAATTTTTTTTTTTTATCTCCGTATACCCAGGCTGCTGTCAGTAACGCTGTCCCATCCTCCAGTGCAGTCTTCTCCCTGCTTCTGTGGCCTAACATGCAACAATGCAGTAATCGCCAGTCACCGCAACGTTCCGCCTCCATCGCGTAAAGCCAGTGATTAACATATTAGCAATGCCGGCTAATAAAAGGTCGTTCTTCGGATCCAAGTACCGTATTTTTCGTCCTATAGGACGCACCGACGTATAAGTGGCACCCAACTTTTAGGGGCAAAATCTAAAAAAAATAAAGATTTTGAACCCAATAGTGGTCTTCAACCTGCGGACCTCCGGATGTTGCAAAACTACAACTCCCAGCATGCCCGGACAGCCGTTGGCTGTCCGGGCATGCTGGGAGTTGTAGTTTTGCAACATCTGGAGGTCCGCAGATTGAAGACCACTGCATAGGAGGTAATACTCACGTGTCCCCGCCACTCCGGACCCGTCACCGCTGCCCTGGATGTCGCTCCATCGCTGTCGCCGCGTCCCCGTCGCTCCGGAACGTCTCTGCTGCCGGCCGGGTATCCTCGCTCTCCGTCGCCGCCATCACGTTGTTACGCACGCCGACGCACGTACGCGACGACGAGGAAGGAGAGCGCTGGCCATACAGGGGATCCCTGAACGGAGAAGACACCGAGGAGGCAGGTAAGGTCCCTCCCGGTGTCCTGTAAGCACTAACCCGGCTATTCAGTTGGGCTGTTCGGGACCGCCGCGGTGAAATCGCGGCGGTCCCGAACAGCCCGACTGAACAGCCGGGTTAGTGTCACTTTCCCTTCAGACGCGGCGGTCAGCTTTGATCGCCGCGTCTGAAGGGTTAATACAGGGCATCACCGCGATCGGTGATGTCCTGTATTAGCCGCGGGTCCCGGCCGTTGATGGCCGCAGGGACCGCCGCGATAGGGATGTATTCGCCGTATAAGACGCACCGACTTTTTCCCCCCAGTTTTGGGGAAGAAAAAGTGCGTCTTATACGGCGAAAAATACGGTAAGTTATACCTCATTTTAATCAAGTTCACCCTCACGGATGAACCAGCTGTCAGTTTCGCTTACAAACTCCCAGTAACTCTGTAGCCCGATGCGAAGGCAAGCAGTCTACGGAATTGCTGGAAGGGCCATGTAAGTCTTTGGGACTATCGGCAATTCTGTAGACTATTCCCTTTAGACAGGGGTCAAGTCCTCTGAAAATAAGTATGGGAACTCTCCCAAGATTTCCACTCAAAGGCTGGTCCTCCGGGAATCATGCTAATGGTAGAAACTCAGTTCATGCAGGACTCAAGTCCTGAAACTGCACCAACCTAGTTACAAAAAATATGGTAAAAAAGTCCCTTCACAAGACAAGGGGACGCTCCCTCCACCCAGAGGGAAAAAAAAAATGTAACCTTCATAGGCGATAAGCCTTCTGTCAGGACCCGGACTGGTATGCAGCGAGGACACTGGAGGTGGATCCTCTGTGTCAGTGGGGTGATGACGTGGGCCATACCAGGGGAATGGAGTCTAAGGGGTTACTGGTTTTCACCAGAGCCCGCCGCAAAGCGGGATGGACTTGCAGCGGCAGGTAACCCCCAGGTCATTCCACCCGATAGCGACTCAACCTCACTGACAGCTGAGACAGGCGCGGTACAAGGGATTAGGCAAGAGCAAGGTCGGACGTAGCAGAAGGTCAGGGCAGGTAGCAAGGATCGTAGTCAGGGGCAACAGCAGAGAGTCAGGGTACACAGGCTTGGGAACACACTAAACGCTTTCTCAGGGCACAAGGCAACAAGATCCGGCGAGGACAGGAAGGGGAAGTGGGTTTTTATATGCATGGAGCAGATGGAAGCTAATTGACACTGATTGGGCCGGGCATCAATTAGTGTTGCACTGGCCCTTTAAATCTAAGAGAGCCGGCGCACGCGCCCTAAAAAGCGGGGCCGCGCGCGCCGGGACGTGACAGCCGGGGAACGGGACAGGTGAGTGGATTGGGATGCGACCCGCGGGCGGGCGGGTCCCGCGACGCAGGTCGCATCCCCGACAGTGCAGCGCTCCCGGTCAGCGGGTCTGACCGGAGCGCTGCAGAGAGGAGAACGCCGCGAGCGCTCCGCGGAGGAGCAAGGACCTGGAGCGCTCGGCGTAACACCTTCTTTACCATAAGAACTGTGAAACAGTCTATCTCAGGAACTGCTTACAGCAAAAACTATTCAAAGCTTCAAAACATAGATATATTCTATTTATTATTTTTTTTTTTTATATTTCTTTTTTATTATTTTCTTAATCCTTACCATCAGTTTACAGGATATCACAGCAAAAACATAAACATCTCAGTTTTCGACATGAATAAATACAGTTTTACAAAACTATATTATTCCGGGCTTTCAAGCAAAGAAAAAAAAAAAATAAGAACTGTCTCGGGGGCGCAAATAAAGCTTAAAAAAAGACTAAAATACGGAGAAAAAAATGTGATACATTCTTAGAACAAAATAACATTATGCATATGAAAAAATACAGCATCACATAATGCATCCACCCCCTTACCCATTCCCTTCATAAATCTCATTCCTTGCTTGTACTTGGTGGACATGTGTATTTTTTGTACCTACCGTATTTTTTGCCGTATAAGACGCACTTTTTCTTCCCCAAAACTGGGGGGAAAAAGTCGGCGCGTCTTATACGGCGAATACACCCCTATCGCGGCGGTCCCTGCGGCCATCAACGGCCGGGACCCGCGGCTAATACAGGACATCACCGATCACGGTGATGCCCTGTATTAACCCTTCAGACGCGGCGATCAAAGCTGACCGCCGCATCGGAAGGGAAAGTGACACTAACCCGGCTGTTCAGTCGGGATGTTCGGGACCGCCGCGATTTCACCGCGGCGGTCCCGAACAGCCCGACTGAATAGCCGGGTTAGTGTTTACAGGACACCGGGAGGGACCTTACCTGCCTCCTCGGTGTCTTTTCCGTTCAGGGATCCCCTGTATGGCCGGCGCTCTCTTTCCTCGTCATCACGTCGTTGCGTACGTGCGTCGGCGTGCGTAACCACGTGATGGCGGCGACGGAGAGCGGGGATACCCGGCCGGCAGCAGAGACGTTCCAGAGGGACGGGGACGCGGCGACAGTGATGGAGCGACATTCAGGGCAGCGGTGACGGGTCCCGAACGGCGGGGACACGTGAGTATTACCTCCTAGCCAACGGCTGTCCGGGCATGCTGGGAGTTGTAGTTTTGCAACATTCGAAGGTCCGCAGGTTGAAGACCACTATTGGGTTCAAAATCTTTATTTTTTATTTTTTATTTTGCACCTATAAATTGGGTGCGTCTTATACGCCGGTGCGTCCTATAGGGCGAAAAATACGGTATATAACAACTAGTATTGAGCACGAATATTCGTAAGGCAAATTTTCGAATTTTCGCATGGAAAAAAAAAAGTGAACGAACATAGCGAATATGCGAATTTCACGAACATAGGACGAATAATCGAATTGGAATATGGCCCCTGCTGTTCATCACTGGTAACAACCTCTATGGGAGCTATATAGTAATACCCCCCATCCTATTCCTCACTGGTAGTACCGGTATATCCTTATCTCTTGGCTATGGGACATCAAACAGTGTCAGCGATGTAGTAAATGATGAGTAACATGTCAGGATTCCAAACAGGATCTGCATTCCAATGTAAGTAATCAGAGGATTGGAGCCGCCGGTCCGGGCCTTCCGTAGGACTGCATAGGTCAATGGTAAATTTTAGCCGGCTGCCAGGTTACAGGAAATTGTCCTATCACACATCCTCTTACATAATAACCTAACAATCGTCAGGGGAAAAATAAGACTGAAAATAGTTATAAATAAAACCGTTACAGTGGCGCTGTGATACTGTATCTCTTTTTCCTGCATACAGCTCCTATTGCAGACCTGTGTGTCTCCATGGTTACAGACTACAAACAAATCTTATTTTTCGGTAATAAGTTTAGGAGGAAGCCCTGTTAAAGGGGACGGTGTAGTTCTGCAATGTTTCCAATCCGGAGCAGCTAGAATAGATATCATAGGTGATGATGTCATCCTGTAGTTCACAGGAAGTCAGCTGACCCAGGACTGGACACACCCTCTGACACGTTAAAGGGGTACTCCACTGGCCAATGTTCGGAACATTAACCTCCTTAAGGACCAAGCCCATTTTAACCTTAAAGGGGTATTCCGCCCCTAGACATCTTATCCCCTATCCAAAGGATAGGGGATAAGATGTCAGATCGCCGGGGTCCCGCTGCTGGGGACCCCGGGGATCGCTGCTGCAGCACCCCGCTATCATTACTGCGCAGAGCGAGATCGCACTGCACGTAATCACGGGCAATACAGGGGCCGGAGCATCGTTACGTCACGGCTCCGCCCCTCGTGACGTCACGGCCCGCCCCCGTCAATACAAGTCTATGGGAAGGGGGCGTGGCGGTCGTCACGCCCCCTGCCATAGACTTGCATTAAGGGGACGGGCCGTGATGTCATGAGGGGCGGAGCCATGATGTCACGCTGCTCCGGCCCCTGTATCACCCGTCATTATGCAAAGAGCGAATTCGCTCTGTGCAGTAATGATGGCGGGGTGCCGCAGCGGCGATCCCCGGGGTCCCCAGCAGCGGGACCGCGGCGATCTAACATCTTATCCCCTATCCTCCTCGCCTTCTAAAATCCATAACTCTTTTATATTTCCATCTACAGACCCATATAAGGGCTTGTTTTTTGCGTGACCAATTGTACTTTGTTATGAAATGTAAAATGGATGGCGAACCCCCCCAAAAAAAATTTTAGGGAGGAAATTTAAATGAAAACCACAATTTTGCATATTTTGGAGGGTTTTGTTTTCACACTGTACAGTTTACGGTAAAAATGACATGTGTTCTTTATTCTGTGGGTCAATACGATTAAAATGATACCCATGGCTAGATACTTTAATATTTTTGTACCGCTTAAAAAAAATCTAAAACTTTTTGTACAAAATCAGTAATCTAAAATCGCACTATTTTGACAACCTATAACTTTTTCATTTTTCCATATATAGGGTGGTATGAGGGCCCATGTTTTGCGCCGTCATCTGTACTTTTTATCGATACCACATTTGCATAAATAAAACTTTAAGATAATTTTTTATTAATTTTTAAAAAATAAAATGTGACAAAAAAGCATTTACGTTTACGCCATTCACCATACGGGATAATTAACATTATATTTTGATAGTATGGACATTTACACTTTTTAGGTCCCCATAGGGGACTATCTATAGCAATCCTTTGATTGCTAATACTGTGCAGTGCTATGCATAGGACATAGCACTGATCAGTATTATCGGTGATCTTCTGCTCTGGTCTGCTCAATCTCAGACCAGAGCAGAAGAACCCGGGAACATGGCCGGAGCCAGGTGAGGGGACCTCCGGCCGCCATGCTGGATGATCAGATTGCCGCGGCAGCGTTGCGGACGATCCGATCGTCCATTCAAAGTGCCGCACTGCTGCAGATGCCGTGATCGCGGATGTCAGCCATTACCGGCGGGTCCCAGGTTGTTACACGACTGAACCTGTCGTGTATGACGCAAGCACCGTTCCGATGTTCGCGGTGAATACACAGGACATAAATGTACGTCCTGGTGCGGGAAGTCCCGCCATACCAGGACGTACATTTACGTCCGTGGTCGTTAAGGGGTTAAAGGGGTACTCTGGTGGAAAACCTTTTTTTTTTTTTTTTTTTTTTTTATGAACTGGTGCCAGAAAGTTAAACAGATTTGTAAATGACTTCTATTAAAAAATCTTTACCCTTCCAGTACTTTTTAGCAGCTGTATGCTACAGAGGAAATTCTGTTATTTTTAGTTTTTATTTTTGTCTTGTCCACAGTGCTCTCTGCTGACAACTCTGTCCGTATCAGGAACAGGAGAAAATCCCCATAGCAAACCTATGCTGCTCTGGACAGTTCCTGACACGGACAGAGATGTCAGCAGAGAGCACTGTGGACAAGTCAAAAAAGAAATACAGCTGCTAAAAAAGTATTGGAAGGGTAAAGATTTTTTAATAGAAGTAATTTACAAATCTGTTCAACTTTCTGGCACCAGTTGACTTATAAAGACCTAAAAAAAAATGTTTTCCACCGGAGTACCCCTTTAAGTTCCAAACGCTGTGTGCGCACTGCAGGGGTCGGTAACACCCTCTCAATGCAAGTCTATGGGAGGGGGCCACGCCCCCTCCCATAGACTTGCATTGAGGGGGCGTGGCCGACCCCCGCAGCGCACGCACACAGCGTTCCCGAACGCTGGCCAGTGGAGTACCCCTTTAAACGCCATGATTATTTGGTTCAGGCCGGTAATCACATTACCCGGTTACAGTAATTGCATGGATGTAGCTGTGCTAGAATGAAACAGATGGCACTGAAGGACTGGTTATGGGGAACTGTGCAACCTGGAGTGCTTCTTTAAGGCGTAAGTATGCAGTCGTTCATTAAAATTCCATATATTGGGCGTGGCTATATAAATAGGAGGGGCTTAAAACATTTTAAAAAATTGTTGCACTTGCAATGTACTGGTTTCTATGCCCCCCTATCTCCCTGATGCGCTTTATCAAAGGTTGGTAAGTCTATATAGTAATATAATGGCGGCCACAGTCAGCCTCTCCAAAGCCCTATAAGGCTGGGTTCACACTACGTTTTTGCCATACTGTTTTCAATCCGTTTTTCTAAAGAAAACCGTATGGCAAAAAAACGGATGGAACAGTATGGAAAAAAGTAAACCGTATGCGTTTTTAAACAGTATACTGTTTTGAAAAGTGCATACAGTTCCGTCAGTTTTTATTTTAAAAAAAAAACATACGTTTTTGAAAATTTTGTCCATTTTTAATGGGAGGGGTCTTGGGTGGGGACTTTAGGATTCAAATGCGCATGTGCAAAGTAAAAACGTATAAGTTTTTCCCGTATGGAACCATATACATGTGTGTTTCCCATTGACGTCCATGTAAAAAAAAAACGTATGCGGTTGCAGTACGGTTTTTAAACCGGAGACAAAATTGTGGTCAACCACGGTTTTAACTCCGGTTTAAAAACCGTACTGAAGCCGCATACGTTTTTTTTTAACATGGACGTCAATGGGAAACGCACATGTATACGGTTCCATACGGGAAAAACGTATACGTTTTTACTTTGCACATGCGCATTTGAATCCTAAAATCCCCACCCAAGACCCCTCCCATTAAAAATGGACAACATTTTCAAAAACGTATGGGTTTTTTTAAAATAAAAACTGACGGAACTGTATGCACTTTTAAAAACAGTATACTGTTTAAAAACGCATACGGTTTACTTTTTTCCATACTGTTCCATCCGTTTTTTTGCCATACGGTTTTCTTTAGAAAAACGGATTGAAAACAGTATGGCAAAAACGTGATGTGAACCCAGCCTAAGGCTGATAACAGAAATCAATAAACCGCATGTACCTGCCCAGGCTGTGTAGTAAAAGGCATTTTACCTTTCGATTTACCAGAAATCACTCATCTCTGCTATATAGGAACAGCCCTTTTAGTTTCCATCTGAGGCACAATCCTCCGTAATCATTCACGATTAGTAATATTAACAATCCGTTACCGAGTGTTTATGTCAATACAGCGATTTCCTCAGATAAGACAAGCGACACTGTACTTGTATAACTGCAAGTTTTAGCAGAGCTGAGGCTGCCAGATGCAGAAAAGTGGAAAGTAATATATATATATATATATATATATATATATATATATATATGTACACACATTGTGGGAGATTAGCACCGTAAAGCCAGCCAAATAATGGTAAAACAGCAGTCAGAGAAAGGCAGTGACACAAACATATAGTTCAAACGGGCCTTTTTCTGTTTTTATTTTCTACACAATACAAACTAAATACAGCCTTAAAGGGGTACTCCGGTGGAAAATGTATTTTTTTTTAATCCACTGGTGCCAGAAAGTTAAACAGATTTGTAAATTGCTTCTATTAAAAAATCTTAATCCTTCCAGTACTTATTAGCTGCGGAATACTACAGAGGAAATTCTTTTCTTTTTGGAACACAGAGCTCTCTGCTGACATCATGACCACAGTGCTCTCTGCTGACACATCTGTCCATTTTAAGAACTGTCCAGAGTAGGAAAAAATCCCGACATAGAAAAAATATGCTGCTCTGGACAGTTCCTAAAATGAACAGAGATGTCAGCAGAGAGCACCGTGGTCATGATGTCAGCAGAGAGCTCTGTGTTCCAAAGCGAAAAGAATTTCCTTTGTAGGATTCAGCAGCTAATATTTGTAGGATTCAGCAGCTAATAAGTCCTGGAAGGATTAAGATTTTTTTAATAGAAGCCATTTACAAATCTGTTTAACTTTCTGGCACCAGTTGATTTAAAAAAAAAAAAAAAAAAAAATTTTTTTTGATATGTTGTAGTACTTATGTACTACAACATATCTCTAATATAGTATATATTTTTTTAATTAAAATGTTTTAAAATGTTTTAATTTACATTTGAAAACTGGCCACTAGGGGTCTCCCTGCAGCCTGGCGTGACGTCACGCCTGAATTCGGACTGATGCCGGCCAGGCAATCGGTCGGAATTCAGTCAGGCTGCGCTCGCTCCCTGTCTGTCAATCAGACAGGCGGGAGCAAGCGCTGAGAACAGATGCGCGCATTGGCTCCCCTGCTCCCTGGCCTCGCACACCCGGCCCCGCCTTCCGGCATCCCCTCGCTGCTGCCGGTATCCACCTTACACCGGACTGTCCTGCACTTTGGTATGGGGGAGAGCGGGTTGCGTGGCGGTGTTCGGGTAGTGGTGTTTGTGGGTGGGTGTTTGGGTTTCGGGTTGTGCCGCGGCCATGGAAAGATATTATTTTTAGCACAGGGTGCCTCCAGCTGTTTCACCACTGAAACTCCCAGCATGCCCTGACAGCCAATAGATGTCAGGGCAAGCTGGGAGTTGTAGTGGTGAAACAGCTGGAGGCACCCTGTGTAGATGAACTAAGGGCAGAAGTTGGCCCCAGCAGGCATCAGTGACGTTGTGCCTGCTGGGGAAGTCTGCCTGGTAAGTGAGCACACTACCAGGCAGACAAAAAGGCCTTTTTAATACAGTAAAAAAAAAAAAAATAAGGCAGGGAGGGGGTTAGGGATAGATGGGCAATAGGCAGGGACCTTTAGGCATAAAATACAAAATAAATCCTGCTAGTGAAAGTGCTCACTTAAACAGTATTCCCAAACTATACAGATGACTTGCTACCAGTCACCTGACAAAAAAAGTATAGGCATCCAGTGTATTACTCACACAAGACTTGAAGTGTCCATTAGAGGCTGCAAAGCACAAGATTCAAACTCCCAGCAGAGTTCCCTTTTCTTCACTGCCCAGTAATGAGCTGTCTTCAGCACCTGTGCTGACTTCAGCCAAACTAGCAAACTTGTACTGGCAAGGAACTTGTAATGGCCTGCCCTAATACCAATTAGATAGATAGATAGATAGATAGATATTGAGGCTTCATTATCTATTCTGTATATATATATATATATATATATATATATATATATATATATATACATATTGCCAAAAAGTTGGAAACGTGTGGAAACCTGGCAGTGTTTAATTTCCCTGTAGCGCCACCACAGGGAAGAAGAAGCATTACACAGTTCCCATTCACATCAACAGACTATTGGGAAACCTCAAATTAGAACCGCACCGACACCAACACCGACAGCAAAATGCAAAAGTCTAACTCAATGTTTCCCAACCAGTGAGCCCCCAGCTGTTGCAAAACTACAACTCCCAGCCCGCTCGGACAGCCAAAGGCTGTCCGGGCATGCTGGGAGTTATAGCATTGCAACAGCTGGAGGCACCTTGGTTGGTAAACACTGGCCTAACTTAACTTAATAATTAATATTAACTAATCGATATTAACTCCGAAATATAAATATCCTCTTTACTTAGCCAATAGCTAAAATATTGTAAAACATTGCACCATATGAAATAAGCACAAATGAAAGTAAAAGGTCAGTAACAAATCTTGGTTGAGAAAGAACCTAATGCAGAGTGATGAAAGAGGAAAGAGTGGCAGCTAGGTGGCGCCAAAATCTTACGAAAAAGCTTGGAAGAGTGCAAAGGCAGGGCAAATGGTGCAAGAGGACAATAGGAACAACTGGCTTCTGTTACACTGTGTGATTCTCTGCATTTTGAGCTGATTTAATGGGTATAATGTGTACAATGTGCACAGCAAAGAAATTACACAAAAGACAAAATACATTTCTAGATGTTTATTAGATACTTTACATCCCTACAATGAATAGCACTGCAACACTGTAACAGAAAGACAATGGAGACAACTGCAGTTGGGAAACAACAAAGGGGCTGCAGCTACATTTCCACTGGTTAGTGGGCAGATAGAAAGATAGATAGATAGATATGAGATAGATAGATAGATATATATGAGATAGATAGATAGAATGATATGAGATAGATAGATAGATATATATGAGATAGATAGATAGATATATATGAGATAGATAGATAGATAGAATGATATGAGATAGATAGATAGAATGATATGAGATAGATATGAGATAGATAGATATGATATAGATAGATAGATAGATAGATAGATAGAATGATATGAGATAGATAGATAGAATGATATGAGATAGATAGATAGAATGATATGAGATAGATAGATAGATAGATAGATAGATTAGATAGATAGATAGATAGATATGAGATAGATAGACATGAGATAGATAGATAGATAGATAGATAGATAGATAGATATGAGATAGATAGATATGAGATAGATAGATAGATGTGAGATAGATAGATATGAGATAGATAGATAGATATATAGATATGAGATAGATAGATAGATATGAGATAGATAGATAGATAGATAGATAGATATGAGAGATAGATAAATATGAGATAGATAGATTGATAGATTGATATGAGATAAATTATATACATTCTGCTAATGTTCCCAAATGCTGACCCCCTGGCGGCAAAGTTTTTCTAGCACATCTCTACTTCTCACACTCGTCTGTGCCCCGGTGTCCACCGTATTCCTATGTTCGGGTGTTTAATATTTGGTATTCCTATGCGCCGGCCTGACCAGGACTCTCGGTTTCCATGGTGTGAAACACATACGAGCCGGCGACACTTACATCAGACATTTCATTATATACGTTGTGCAGGATTACAAAAAAAACATTGGAGGCTTTCTTCCAAAAATAAAAATAAAAAAACAGTGCCACTCCTGTCTACAGGCTGTGTGTAGTATGGCAGTTCAACCCTAATTCGCTTCATTGCAATTGAGCTGCAATGCCAGACACAACCTGTCGGATAAGGGTGGCGCTGTTTCTGCCATAAAGCAGTCATGATTTTCTGATCCTGCACAAGCTCTTCTGCTGAAGAAGGAAACAATCTCCCCTGAAGGCTATTATGGGAATGTTGTCAGGGCATGCTGGGAGTTGTAGATTTGCAACAGCCGCTGAGACTAATGTAGCTAAAAGTTTTCAGGGCATGCTGGGAGTTGTAGTTTCGCAACAGCCATTGAAACGCACGTTGCAAACGGTTGCCTGGGGAATGCTGGGGGTTGTAGTTTTGCAACAGCCAGAGAGATGCAAGTTGCAATAGGTTGCCTGAGCATGCTGGGGGTTGTAGTTCTGCAACAGCCTGAGACACGCAGGTTGCCAGGGCATGTTGGGAGTTGTAGTTTTGCAACAGTCAGAGAGTTGCAGGTTGCCAGGGCATGCTGGGAGTTGTAGTTTTGCAACAGCCATTGAAACGCAGGTTGCAAACGGTTGCCTGGGGAATGCTGGGGGTTGTAGTTTTGCAACAGCCAGAGAGACACAGGTAGCCAGTGCATGCTGGGGGTTGTAGTTTTGCAACAGCCAGAGAGATGCAAGTTGCAATAGGTTGCCTGAGCATGCTGGGAGTTGTAGTTTTGCAACAGTCAGAGAGTTGCAGGTTGCCAGGGCATGCTGGGAGTTGTAGTTTTGCAACAGCCATTGAAACACAGGTTGCAAACGGTTGCCTGGGGAATGCTGGGGGTTGTAGTTTTGCATCAGCCGGAGAGACACAGGTTGCCAGTGCATGCTGGGGGTTGTAGTTTTGCAACAGCCAGAGAGATGCAAGTTGCAATAGGTTGCCTGAGCATGCTGAGGGTTGTAGTTCTGAAACAGCCTGAGACATGCAGGCTGCCAGCACATGCTGGGGGTTGTAGTTCTGAAACAGCCTGAGACATGCAGGCTGCCAGCACATGCTGGGGGTTGTAGTTTTGCAACAGCCAGAGAGCTGCATGTCGGTGATCAGTGTATTCTATGTAGACTAGACAGAGTGGAGCGACAAAGTCCTCTCTGCTGCCCCAGTGGATTGGAGACCCCCTGTGCCTTTAAGGAGCTGTCTCCCTGTGGGACTCTTCCACCCCACTGTTTGCTCATGTCTTCTTTTCCTCTTGTTTAGGAGCAGGGTGTAATTTGGCCATATTCCTGGAATGATAATCCCGCTTCATCCTTCCTCACCCTGAATTACCTTAGTCACCAAGTGAGGTCTGTGTGCTGCCATCACTCATCATATCCCCGCCTGCCCATCCCCCTCCGACACTAGGGGGCGATGTTGCTCCATGGATCCAGGCTCTCTCCTAGGAGTGGCCACTTCATGGGGAACCATTGAAGCTCAGCCTGATCTTGTCACTTGGCTTACAACACAATGGAAGACTTCCAGTGACCTCCCAGGGGCTTGTGTGAACTGCGATGGATAGATAGATAAATGGATGGATAGATAGATAGATAGATAGATAGATAGATAGATAGATAGATAGATAGATAGTGACGAGTCCACAAGCCTGCTATGCAGCATAGAATGAAATGTCCCTTTAAACAGAATGTGACATTGTGGTTTTGTACACGAATTCCTGCGGTGTTTTATGAATGAAGCCTGTAGTGACACATGGGCGGTCTGTCCTCTGCCCTCCGCTCTTACGCGACACAGCCGCCAATTTAACCCTACGCTGTAGCGTTATTGCGCGCCAGCGAGGGGTTAAATCTACTCTACGGAAGGGAGCGTTCACACGTTCAGGTTTTTAATTGCAATTGTCGCACACAGATCATACACAAAGGACAAGGTATAAAGAGGAGGGGAAAAAATGAAGCTTTTTATTTTTCCCTTAAAAATTAAGCGCATTCATTAATTGAAAAAATAAAATAAATAAATAAATAAACAAATAAATTTAAAAAAAAACTGATCGGTGTGAAAAGGGAGGGTGATTTTACCTGCAGCATTAGGGGCTGCGGATAGGGCTTGCGATATGCAGGTGAGACCTGGACTTGTTGCTTTAAAAGCGGTGTTTCACAATTAGGGGGCCTCCAGCTGTTGCAAAACTACAACTCCCAGCATGCCCGGACAGCCTTCGGCTGTCCGGGCATGCTGGGAGTTGTAGTTTTGCAACAGCTGGAGGCACACTGGTTTTGGAAAGACTGCTCTAGAGCTGAAATGAGGCTGGGAGTTGTAGTTTTGCAACAGCTGGAGGCACACTGGTTGGGAAAGACTGCTCTAGACCTACAATGAGGCTAGGAGTTGTAGTTTTGCAACAGCTGGAGGCACACTGGTTGGGAAAGACTGCTCTTGGGTGAGTTCCCACACTTTTTTTTCCCAGGACTTGACCCCTGTATATATAGATAGATAGATAGATAGATAGATAGATAGATTAATGCACCATGGAGCGCTCTCTTATCTTCCTTTAGATTTTACCTATAGAGGACATGCAGGGTAATGCTGATGATGGATATACATTATACATGTTTAGGGTGTCTGCATTTGCTTATAAAGAACATGCAGGGTAATGCTGATAATGGATATACATTATACATGGTTAGGGTACCTGTACTTATAGGACATGCAGGGTAATGCTGATAATGGACATACATTATACATTGTTAGGGTATCTGTATTTATAGGGACATGCAGGGCAATGGTAATGATGGATATACATTATACATAGGTAGGGTCCCTTTATTTACACACAGTAGACATGTAGAGTAATGCTAATGAATGATTATGCAATATACATGGTTAGGGCACCTGTATATATATGACATGCATGGTAATGCTGATGATGGCTATACATTATACATGGTTAGGGTCCCTGTATATATAGGACATGCATGGCAATGCTGATGATGTGTATATATTATACATGGTTAGGGTCCCTGTATATATAGGACAGGCAGGGTAATGCTGATTATGTATATATTATACATGGTTAGGGTCCCTGTATATATAAGACATGCATGGTAATGCTGATTATGTATATATTATACATGGTTAGGGTCCCTGTATATATAGGACATGCATGGTAATGCTGATGATGTATTTATTATACATGGTTAGGCTACCTGTATATATAAGACATGCATGGTAATGCTGATGATGGATATACATTATACATGGTTAGGGTCCCTGTATATATAGGACATGTATGGCAATGCTGATTATGTATATATTATACATGGTTAGGGTCCCTGTATATATAGGACATGCATGGCAATGCTGATTATGTATATATTATACATGGTTAGGGTACCTGTATATATAGGACATGCATGGTAATGCTGATGATGTGTATATATATGTCATACATGGTTAGGGCACCTGTATATATAAGACATGTATGGCAATGCTGATTATGTATATATTATACATGGTTAGGGTCCCTGTATATATAGGACATGCATGGTAATGCTGATGATGTGTATATATATGTCATACATGGTTAGGGCACCTGTATATATAAGACATGTATGGCAATGCTGATTATGTATATATTATACATGGTTAGGCTACCTGTATATATAAGACATGCATGGTAATGCTGATGATGGATATACATTATACATGGTTAGGCTACCTGTATATATAAGACATCCATGGTAATGCTGATGATGTGTATATATTATACATGGTTAGGGTCCCTGTATATATAGGACATGCATGGTAATGCTGATGATGTATATATTATACATGATTAGGGTCCCTGTATATATAGGACATGCATGGAAATGCTGATGATGTATATATTATACATGGTTAGGGCACCTGTATTTACCAATAAGATGACATGCAGGGTAATGCTGGCGATGGCAAAATAATAATGATTATTGTAATGATTATTTACATTCTTCAGGGTTAGAGTAAACATTAGTCATGCTGCAGGTCATTACATACAGGGTGTGATACTTTTAGATGAATCTGATGCCATGTATACACTCTGCCCGTGTTATCTGCATTGTAAACTTGTATCACTGGACGCCGAGGCAGGAAACAGTTAATCTTTCGCTGCATCCACCCAAGGGAAAGTGATGGTGCAGGAAGTGCCAGCGCCCCCTGCAGGCCAGTCTGATCCCCCCTGAGCTCAGGTATGTGGAGGCAGCAGAGACCTCCAGCGTGGTGAGTGTGAGGACGCAACGAGTGGACACTCAGCCGAGCACGGTCACTTCCAGTAATCCTGCGTCATGTTTTATGGGAACACATCCAGTCTCATGACCTCACTATTACTTAATGTTATCCGGGCAGTGACAGAGGGACTACGACTCCCATCATCTCACTGTATGTAGTCTCATTGTAGCTCTGGAGCAGTGTTTCCCAACCTGTGTGCCTCCAGCTGTTGCAAAACTGCAACTCCCAGCCTCATTGTAGCTCTAACTCAGTCTTTCCCAACCAGTGTGCCTCCAGCTGTTGCAAAACTACAACTCCCAGCCTCATTGTAGCTCTAGAGCAGTCTTTCCCAACCAGTGTGCCTCCAGCTGTTGCAAAACTACAACTCCCAGCCTCATTGTAGCTCTATAGCAGTCTTTCCCAAACAGAGTGCCTCCAGCTGTTGCAAAACTACAACTCCCAGCCTCGTAGCTCTAGAACAGCCTCATTGTAGCTCTAAAGCAGTCTTTCCCAACCAGTGTGCCTCCAGCTGTTGCAAAACTTCAACTCCCAGCCTCATTGTAGCCGTAGAGCAGCCTCATTGTAGCTCTGGAGCAGTCTTTCCAAACCAATGTGCCTCCAGCTGTTGCAAAACTACAACTCCCAGCCTCATTGTAACTCTAGAGCAGTCTTTCCCAACCAGTGTGCCTCCAGCTGTTGCAAAACTTCAACTCCCAGCCTCATTGTAGCTCTGGAGCAGTCTTTCCAAACCAATGTGCCTCCAGCTGTTGCAAAACTACAACTCCCAGCCTCATTGTAACTCTAGAGCAGTCTTTCCCAACCAGTGTGCCTCCAGCTGTTGCAAAACTACAACTCCCAGCCTCATTGTAGCTCTACAGCCATCTTTCCCAACCAGTGTGCCTCCAGCTGTTGCAAAACTACAACTCCCAGCCTCATTGTAGCTCTAGAGCAGTCTTTCCAAAACCAGTGTGCCTCCAGCTGTTGCAAAACTACAACTCCCAGCCTCATTGTAGCTCTAGAGCAGTCTTTCCAAAACCAGTGTGCCTCCAGCTGTTGCAAAACTACAACTCCCAGCATGCTGGGAGTTTTAGTTTTGCAACAGCTGGAGGCACACTGGTTGGGAAAGACTGTAACACTCTAGACATTTCGCGTCCCCCGGCTCCAGCGCCAACGGTTTATTTTATTTAGAACGTTGGGAATTTGTGTTTGATACAAATGTTGCAGCTTGAGCCACGTGACCCGCCGGTGTACAGTGCCCGCCGCAGCTGATGCCAGTTACACTAACAATTACCGCACACAAAAACCGCACCCTGCCCCATGGCCCCGCCTGTACTCCCTGCAGTGTGCATTGTATCTGGCAGCTCCTCACAAGGGTTAAAAATCGTAGTAGATTACAGCGCGCACTGACCACGCCCCTTACCCCCGCCCCTCTAGATTTGGCGCGAACCCGGAGGCCGGCTCGGGTATATATAACCCCGCTCCCTGCGCTGCGCTCCACTTTGTGCTTTGGAGTCTGCGGCAGAGAGCTCGGTGCTCAGCCCGGATCTAGGGGGGGAGGGCGGCTGCTGCTTCTGTTTGGATTATTACAAGTGGACAACATAGGACCCGGCTGGAATTGTGGCTTGGATTTCGGGGTAAGGGTCCCTGCTTCTATTCTTCACCCCATGTGATCGCTATAGGGGGGGCAACATCTGGACGATTGGATTGTTACGATTATGGCAGCTGTCACTGATCCTGTATGGGGGCTGCTGCTTCAGCTGTCAGTATAAGGGGCTGATGGTTTTCATGGGGGGCTTATAATCAGCTGTCAGTATAGGGGGGCTGATGGGTTTCATGGGGGGCTTATGATCAGCTGTCAGTATATGGGGGGCTGATGGGTTTTCATGGGGGGGCTTATGATCAGCTGTCAGTATAAGGGGTTGATTATGATTGTGGGGGCTTGTGATCAGTTGTCATTATTGGAGGGCTACCTGATGCTTGACATCTGTCAGTGATCACCTACCTATGTAGCCCCCTGCACCATTTGTTGGCACTGGCATAGATCTTCTCTATGGTGGGGGCTCCCCAGAGATCCTATGGGGGCTGTCATAGTGCAGGGGTCTAGGAGAGGGGGGCTTCATTGTCGGAGAGGCATTTAAACGCTTGGCATTGGGTGGGTTTGGGGGGGGGGGGGGGGGGGCACTGTCTGGCTGTCAGTAGACTGGACTGGGCGTCCCTATGTATGTGGCTCTGTGGTGCCGGTATAGTATTGCGGAGCTGAGCTGAGCTACTCTCTCCATGTGATTACCCCCCCTCCCCACCTCCGCCCAGCACAGCCGGCTTTTTCCTGGAAGGTGCATGTCTGACACTCAGCCCTTTGTTCCCAGGGAAAGTTTTTCGAGTGCGATCTATCACTGCCATGCTACTTGAGCCCCCGAATACCTTCCCATGGCATGCCCGAGGCTCGGAGTGACAGATTGGGCTTTGTTACTGTCAGGATCCACCACGTCTTCACACAGGGCTTTAAAGGTTCCTTCCAGTCTGATCACATGTTCTTCTTCTCCTCCTCGCAGGTCGATTACAAAATGCCTTTGAACGCCAACTACCCGAGCAGGAATTACGACCTGGATTATGACACTATGCAACCTGTCTTCTACTTTGACGAAGATGAGAATTTCTACCAGCAGCAGTACAACCGTCTGCAGCCTCCGGCCCCCAGCGAAGACATCTGGAAGAAGTTTGAGCTCTTGCCCACCCCACCACGGTCCCCCAGTCGTCGTTCCAGCCTGTCCAGCCTTTTTCCGTCTACTGATCAGCTGGAGCTGGTCACAGAGTTCCTGGGAGGGGACATGGTGAATCAAAGCTTCATCTGTGACCAGGATGACGAGACATTTGTCAAGTCTATCATCATTCAGGACTGTATGTGGAGTGGTTTTTCGGCAGCGGCCAAGCTGGAGAAAGTGGTGTCGGAAAAGCTGGCATCTTACCAGGCTTCTAGGAAGGAGAGTTCTTTATCCTCCCAAAACCAACAGCAGCAGAGCCCACAGAAGTCTCCTACCTGCCAGGGGAACCTCAGCCCCATAGGAACCTGTAGGACCAGCAGTGGTTATCTACAGGACCCAAGTCCTGAATGCATAGACCCTTCAGTGGTCTTCCCTTACCCATTGAATGAAACCATTTCCAAAGTTGGCTCTCCGTGCTTGGTCCAGGAGCTCAATATGGAAACGCCACCCATCAGCATCAACGGCTGTAGCTCTGAATCTGGTGAGTACATGTCTTGAGTATTACTCTTGCATACAACTGCTGCATTGCCAATGGGGGGGGGCAGTTTTTGATAATGCAACCCTTGACTGTGCCCAATGTTGGTGTGAGGGAGGGGTCCCGGTAGTGCAAATGTGCCAGATAGATCAGTCTGTTCATCCTTGATCTTTCACAGCTGTGAAGTTGTCGCTTCGTAGATCTGCAGCACTGCAGTAGTGGGTGGGGTTTTCAGTGAAAGTGGTTTGGGCAATGAATGAGAGTTTAGGGCAGAGACGCGGCATGCTTTCTAGGAATCCTACGGACAAGGACTTATCTCTTGACTTCGCCTTTGTCAACTCATCTACTGTATCCTTCAATGCTCAGCATTACTAACGTGTATGTATTATCTCTTTTTTTCAGAAGAAGAACAGGATGACGAGGATGAAGAAGAGGAGGAGGAGGATGAGGAAGAAGAGGAGATTGATGTGGTCACCGTAGAGAAAAGATACACGGCATCCAAGAAAAACGACTCCTACTCCCACCAGTCCAGACCTCACCACAGTCCCGTAGTCTTGAAAAGGTGTCATGTTAACATCCATCAGCACAACTATGCGGCACCTCCTTCAACCAAAGTGGACTATCCTTCCTCCAAAAGGGCGAAGCTAGAAAGCAACGGTAGAGTTCTCAAACAGATCAGCAACAACCGCAGGTGTTCCAGTCCCAGGTCGTCCGACAGCGAAGAGAACGACAAGAGGAGGACACACAATGTTTTGGAGCGACAGAGGCGAAATGAACTTAAACTGAGTTTCTTTGCTCTCAGGGACCAGATCCCCGAGGTAGCCAGTAACGAAAAAGCCCCCAAAGTAGTTATCTTAAAAAAGGCGACAGAATACGTCATCTCCATGCAGGAAGATGAGCGGAGACTCCTACGGGAGCACGAACAGTTAAAACTCAAAAGAGAACAATTAAAACAAAAACTCAAACAGCTCAAGAGCTCGAATTTGTGAACTTTCTATAGAATATCCTAAAAGACTTTGTTTTTTTTTTTTCTCTTTTATTTGGAACTTTTCGACAGTCTATTTCAAGGTTGTCGTCTTGAATAATCCTACAAGATCTTGTAGACTTATGGACAAATGCATGCAAAAGGATCGAGAGAAAAAAAACAAAAACTACACAACCTTGGCTTGGTCTTCGATTTAAAAAAAAGATTTTGCCAGCACCTTAAAACTGCCTCAATATATGAATGAGTATACGGGAATACAGAACTTTTTTTTGTCGTTTGTTTGTTTGGGGAAGCAAATGTTTTGTTTGTTTTTACATATCTTTGTATTTAAAACTTTATTTTTCTTATAAACAGATTCCTGAAGTTTTGCTCTAAATAGCTTTTACAATGATTATATCCGATGTTGCTGACGTGTAATAATATCCTTAACAAAATCTTTATAGATGTAACTTGTATTAATATTCACTTCTAACAACTGGCAAAAAAAGAGAGAGGGGGCACGTTTTAACATCTCCGCTTGTTTACTGCCATTATGCCTATAAGTAAACTTTTTTGGTTTTGTTTCATATTTAAATATTCTATTATAAAAAAAGTCATTTGGTTCATATTTCTATATTTTGATCTGACAAAATGCAAATTCTGAAGACCTGATGAAGAATAAGAAGGTGCTGACCAACGTCATCGTTTTAGAGCCGTGATTTCACGTAAAGCCTATTTCCTTTCCTCTTTTAAGGACGCGCCTGTAAGGGATAAAGGGAATAAGGTTCACAACTGGGTTTGTTCTCTATATTGATTCTCTTAATGATATTATAACATGCTGGTGGTCTGGAAAAAAAAAAAAAAGAAATTCATCAATGTCTCTTTTAAAAGGCTTGTTTGCTTAAATTAAACTATATATATTGGGCTGTGCCCAGGTTGATAATAGTAGCCTTTAACATGGCAAGCTGTTTGGAATAAGCTTCAGAAAATAAAACAAAAAAATCAATTTAAACAGTAAAACTTTTTGACTTCTTGTTGTGGTTCTTCTTGGGCTTGAAATAGATCTTTCCAGGAAGTTTGGTTGAAATATCTCATGTAAAAAAAAAACTACCATACAATGTCTTCTGTAGGCCAAGATCTAGGCATGGATGTGATGAGGAAAAATGACCTTAAGGTAGGTGCTCAGAATTCCGGAGAATTTTACAGCCAAGTCATGGAAGTGAGTTAAATTCAGGCTTTATTTGTTCATAGCATCAATAACGCGTTTTGGGGTCAGCATACCCCTTCTTCAGAATGACAGATTTGTCAATCTGAAGACAAATCTGTCAATCTGAAGAAGGGGTATGCTGACGCCGAAACGCGTTATTAATGCTATGAAACAAATAAAGCCTGACTTTAACTCACTTCCATGACTTGGCTGTGAAATTCTCTGGACTTCTGAGCGCCTACTTTAAGGTAATTTTTCCTCATCACATCCAGTCCACTAACAGGATTTCCCTTTTGGATCCATCCTGAGACCTATGGGCCTGCACAGAATCCTCCTCCTACCTCAGAGGTAACATGCGTATATAATATACGCTCCAGGTGAGCGGCCATCCATTAGACCCAATATCTACCCCACTTTCTTGTGGGGACTCCATTTTCTCCCATGGTAATGCACTAGGCGCCTCTGTGGGCCTTTCCCCTGTTTTCTCTTCTATACAGAACCTAAGCATGAAAAATCTGTCCTGTTGGGTATCGTAAGAGTAGAGAAGTTGGCCATTTGAGGTACAGAAGAGCAACGTATGACCAGATGTATTGTGTATAAATAAAGATGGGCTTCTTCCATAGTCTTCCGTTGTCTAGAACCATTTGGCTGCTTCCATTCCTAAAGAGACAACTGGTCATCAGTTCCAAACTGGCTCCTCAGCTGTTAACACTCATCGTGCACTGACAACCTTCTGTCAGGTCATGATTGGAGTTGTAGTTGAGAACAGGTGTAGGGCCATAGTTAGGAAACCACTGGTCTATAACAATGGTCACAAACTTGTAGGTCCTATACTAAAATGTTAAGTGCCAGCAGTAAGAGCATGTTGAGGGTTATCATTTTGACACAAGTTGAAAGGGGTACTCCGCTGCTCATTGTTTGGAATGCTGGAGCCAGTGCCGTCATAGCCCTGCCCCACATGTTGTCCCGCCCTGCCCCCTCAATGGAAGTCTATGGGAGGGGGGCATGACTGCCGTCACGCCCCCTCCCATAGACCTGCATTGAGGGAGTGTGAGGTCATGAGGGGGCGGGGCTATGATGTCACTAGTTCCCGGCGCCAGCGTTTGGACCAGTTTTGTTCCAAACACTGAGCAGCAGAGTACCCCTTGAAGTCAATTTCTTTAGAGCAGGAAACCAGCTGCTTGAAAACTACGACTCCCAGCATACCTTGACAGGATACTTTACTTTTTCGGAGAGCCACAGATGGTGGGTTGCTTATCTAAATCTAGCATTGCTGGATGAGGCAATACAGGTTTATATATAGAAGTAGCTGAAGATTAAAAAAAATAAAATAAATTACAACCCCTAAAATATGATTTTACATTATTTTGCAGACTTCATCTGCTGTAGCCAGTGGGTGTGGCCATTCTGGCTTTGTCATGGTACGTAACTCTAGGATCAACTAATGTTAGTCTTTGTCTAGGTACTACCGGTGTCAGTGTATGTACCTTGTGCAATACTTACTACAGTAGTTCTTGACTAGTGTTCCCGTCCCAAGTTCTGTAAGTTGCTTTTGACGTAGTTCCAGGTCATGATGGGTTTTGGCCCAAACTTATACTTCAATGTTCCCCATAAAAGCCAACTGTACTAAGTAAATACAGGCTGTTTCTTCTGCGAAATGTTCAATGACCCTCAACTATTGTGTAAAAACTCTTACTTGTCTGAAGGTGAAAGTGTAGAGGAGACAGGTGTTCCCAGGAGCTGCGCAAATAATTGTGTCCAATGAGCGTTCGCGTAGACTTCACCAATGCTCGCTCTGTGATAGTGCAGCTGTTGTGGGGGGGGGGGGACGCAACAGCTGGTGGTCACATCATGTAACATGGATGTCATGGGAAGCGTGATGGCAGGTGTAAACTGGAGAAGCCCAACTGTGTGATAAAGCTGTCAGAGGGATAAGTAAGGGTGTCATTGTTCGGAGACAGTCTCCCCTCCTCCAAATATCCCATTAGAGAACACAGTGTGCATATATAATGCTGAAAGCCGTGTGCTGGACACCTCTGATCGATGGACAAAATATACAGGAGGAAATGTTTAGGGTGTTTGGCACTACCCCCCCCCCCCTTTCCTATCAACATATCAGAGTGCATGTGTCAACAGCTATCTCTTGGCGTCCCACCATACACAAACGCTTGTAGATCCCTGCCGTGAAAGCTCGTGTAGCAGACACCTATAACCCCCCCCCCCCCCCCAATACACATGAACACTCCTTTAAAGGGTTACCCCCATTCTAGACGTCTTATCCCCTATAGTGGATAAGATGCTTAGCAACGGAGTACCCCTTTAAGTTGATCTCCCAATCACTGCCATACACATGGATGCTCCCTGATTCTCCACTATATATGTACACTCCTTCAGATAATGGCTATTTCTCCTAGTTCCCCTTTACTCACGAATGCTCATTTATCTCTCACGAAACCCCCATGCACAGGACTTGTTCGGCTGACCGCTTTCTCTCCCGATCCCCTCTCTACCGATTTGCCCCTCCTCCCATACATGACTTGTTTGGTTAACAGCTCTCTCGGTTCCCCCCCCCCCCCCCCCCATACACATAAACACTTGCCTCATTGCCTCATCCAAGTCTTTGAAATCACAGTGAGACAAAAGGATGGGCCAGTTAAAGGGGTACTTCCATGGAAAATGCAAATCAACTGGTGCCAGAAAGTTAAACAGATTTGTAAATTACTTCTATTAAAAAATCTTAATCCTTCCAGTACTTATTAGCTGCTGAATACTACAGAGGAAATGGTTTTCTTTTTGGAACACAGTGCTCTCTGCTGACATCACGAGCACGGAGCTCTCTGCTGACATCTCTGTCCATTTTAGGAACTGTCCAGAGAAAGGAGAAAATCCCCATAGGAAACATATGCTGCTCTGGACAGTTCCTAAAATGGACAGAGATGTCAGCAGAGAGCACTGTGGTCATGATGTCAGCAGAGAGCTCTGTGTTCCAAAAAGAAAATAATTTTCTCTGTAGTATTCAGCAGCTAATAAGTACTGGAAAGATTAAGATTTTTTTAATATAAGTAATTTACAAATCTGTTTAACTTTCTGGCACCAGTTTATTTAAAAAAAAAATATTCCACGGAAGTACCCCTTTAAGAATTCAAAAAGTTGGAACCTTTTCCCCCAAAATCAGGGGAGAGGCAGTAAGTCCCTACACACATTAGATGGTTGATAGGTTTGGTTGAGTGTGTATGGGGGCCTCTAGAACCTTAATGAACCTATCATTACATGTTCTGTAGTAAAAGAAAAGATCCAAGAACCCTGAGGAAGAACATACAAACTCCATGCAGACATTGGTAGTCGGACATGAATTAAGACCTCATGTTATGATGGGAGAAGGTCCTAAAACATCTACATCTAGTAGGAGGTGGTGTTTGGTCCATCTACCTTATAGATGAGAAGGCAAATAAGTAGTGATGTGGGTGACACTACTCAGTGATTGACAGCTCTCTATACACACACTTATACACAGAGAACTGTCAATCAATGGCTTAACCCGCCCACATGACTACTTAGCCCAGAATGAACCGAGATTTACAGGAATAAATGACAAGTTATCCTAAAACTTTTTTTCCATAAAACCATATTGCAATGCAAAACTACAACTCCCAGCATGCCCGGACAGCCTTTGTTTATCTGGGCATGCTGGGAGTTGTAGCTTTATAACAGCTATAGGCACACTAGTTAGGAAACACTGCTTCAATGGGCAATATAATTCCCCATGGAGGTACCATAAAGGGCACTTAGTAGTGTTTTCCAACCAGGGGGCCTCCAGCTGATGCAAGACTACAGTTCCCAGCAGGCCCAAATATCCAAAAGGTGTCTAGGCATGCTGGGAGTTGTAGGTTTGCAACAGCTGGAGGCACACTGGTTGAGAAACATTACTTTAAAGGGTACCCCATGGAGGTACCATACGGGGCACTAAGTAGTGTTTTCCAACCAGTGTGCCTCCAGCTGTTGCAAGAGTTCACCTCCCAGCATGCCCGGACATCCAAAGGCTGTCCGGACAGGCCAGGTGTTGTAGTTTCACAACAGCTGGAGGCACACTGGTTGAAAAATACTGCTTTAAAGGGAGAATACAGTACCCATGGAGGTACCATACAAGGTGCTAAGTCTTATGAACCAATAGGGATTCCCTAGACTGGTAGACTATTAGGTAACTTTTTGGACAGTGCAGCAAAGTAAACCTCTAGACCAGTGGTCTCCAACCTGCGGACCTCCAGATGTTGCAAAACTACAACTCCCAGCATGCCCGGACAGCCGTTGACAGCTCTCTATACACACACTTATACACAGAGAACTGTCAATCAATGGCTTAACCCGCCCACATGACTACTTAGCCCAGAATGAACAGAGATTTACAGGAATAAATGACAAGTTATCCTAGAACTTTTTTTTTTTCCATAAAACCATATTGCAATGCAAAACTACAACTCCCAGCATGCCCGGACAGCCTTTGTCTATTTGGGCATGCTGGGAATTGTAGCTTTATAACAGCTAGAGACACCCTGGTTGGGAAACACTGCTTTAATGAGCAATATAATTCCCCATGGAGGTACCATAAAGGGCACTTAGTAGTGTTTTCCAACCAGGGGGCCTCCAGCTGATGCAAGACTACAGTTCCCAGCAGGCCCAGATATCCAAAAGGTGTCTAGGCATGCTGGGAGTTGTAGGTTTGCAACAGCTGGAGGCACACTGGTTGAGAAACACTACTTTAAAGGGTACCCCATGGAGGTACCATACGGGCACTAAGTAGTGTTTCCCAACCAGTGTGCCTCCAGCTGTTGCAAGAGTTCACCTCCCAGCATGCCCGGACATCCAAAGGCTGTCCGGACAGGCCAGGTGTTGTAGTTTCACAACAGCTGGAGGCACACTGGTTGAGAAACATTACTTTAAAGGGTACCCCATGGAGGTACCATACGGGGCACTAAGTAGTGTTTTCCAACCAGTGTGCCTCCAGCTGTTGCAAGAGTTCACCTCCCAGCATGCCCGGACATCCAAAGGCTGTCCGGACAGGCCAGGTGTTGTAGTTTCACAACAGCTGGAGGCACACTGGTTGAAAAATACTGCTTTAAAGGGAGAATACAGTACCCATGGAGGTACCATACAAGGTGCTAAGTCTTATGAACCAATAGGGATTCCCTAGACTGGTAGACTATTAGGTAACTTTTTGGACAGTGCAGCAAAGTAAACCTCTAGACCAGTGGTCTCCAACCTACGGACCTCCAGATGTTGCAAAACTACAACTCCCAGCATGCCCGGACAGCCGTTGACAGCTCTCTATACACACACTTATACACAGAGAACTGTCAATCAATGGCTTAACCCGCCCACATGACTACTTAGCCCAGAATGAACAGAGATTTACAGGAATAAATGACAAGTTATCCTAGAACTTTTTTTTTTCCATAAAACCATATTGCAATGCAAAACTACAACTCCCAGCATGCCCGGACAGCCTTTGTCTATTTGGGCATGCTGGGAATTGTAGCTTTATAACAGCTAGAGACACCCTGGTTGGGAAACACTGCTTTAATGAGCAATATAATTCCCCATGGAGGTACCATAAAGGGCACTTAGTAGTGTTTTCCAACCAGGGGGCCTCCAGCTGATGCAAGACTACAGTTCCCAGCAGGCCCAGATATCCAAAAGGTGTCTAGGCATGCTGGGAGCTGTAGGTTTGCAACAGCCTGAGGCACACTGGTTGTGAAACATTACTTTAAAGGGTACCCCATGGAGGTACCATACGGGGCACTAAGTAGTGTTTCCCAACCAGTGTACCTCCAGCTGTTTCAAGAGTACACCTCCCAGCATGCCCGGACATCCAAAGGCTGTCCGGACATGCCAGGTGTTGTAGTTTCACAACAGCTGGAGGCACACTGGTTTAGAAACACTACTTTAAAGGGTACCCCATGGAAGTACCATACGGGTCACTAAGTAGTGTTTCCCCACCTGTGTGCCTCCAGCTGTTGCAAGACTACAGTTCCCAGCAGGCCCAGATATCCAAAAGGTGTCTAGGCATGCTGGGAGCTGTAGGTTTGCAACAGCTGGAGGCACACTGGTTGAGAAACACTACTTTAAAGGGTACCCCATGGAGGTACCATACGGGGCACTAAGTAATGTTTCCCAACCAGTGTGCCTCCAGCTGTTGCAAGAGTTCACCTCCCAGCATGCCCGGACATCCAAAGGCTGTCCGGACATGCCAGGTGTTGTAGTTTCACAACAGCTGGAGGCACACTGGTTGAGAAACATTACTTTAAAGGGTACCCCATGGAGGTACCATACGGGCACTAAGTAGTGTTTTCCAACCAGTGTGCCTCCAGCTGTTGCAAGAGTTCACCTCCCAGCATGCCCGGACATCCAAAGGCTGTCCGGACAGGCCAGGTGTTGTAGTTTCACAACAGCTGGAGGCACACTGGTTGAAAAATACTGCAGAATACAGTACCCATGGAGGTACCATAGGGATTCCCTAGACTGGTAGACTATTTGGTAACTTTTTGGACAGTGCAGCAAAGTTAACCTCTAGACCAGTGGTCTCCAACCTGCGGACCTCCAGATGCTGCAAAACTACAACTCCCAGCATGCCCGGACAGCTGTTGGCTGTCCGGGCATGCTGGGAGTTGTAGTTTTGCAACATCTGGAGGTTCACAGGTTGGAGACCACTGCTCTAGACACTGTAAGACAGTAGAGATAATTTCCTCCTGTAAGGAGCGCCTCTCAGTACATTCCAGGAATAGTAAAAAAAAATTTAAAAAAATAGAAATAAAAATGCATTTTTAACAAGGGAGCGCATCTGCATTCGTACAGCTGCCAAAGTAAAGCACCGAACGTGACATCATCGCGAACGCTGAATGTCCGACTTTATCTTTTCTACCCTAAAATAGTCGCAGCCGGGCCTGTATGTACCGGGGAGGGTTTTTTCGGGGTGAGCATTGGAGTTTTGTTGTCTTTTCTGATTGGAGATGAGATGAGAGGAGACAACGTCCTCAGGTCCTTTGAGCAGCTGCTGAGAATGAAATCCCAGGAATGTTCTGTTATCACAATCAAATTTGTTTTTTCAGCACTTAAAATCTCACACGGTGGCAGCGGCGGAGCGAGGGCCTGGATGGGTGGGGGATGTGTGGCCAGGTACGTCTGGGTGCGTTCACACTGAGTAAATCAAGAGGAATTCACGCTGAAAAATTTACCTGCGGAAAAAAGAATTTTCTATTCGTGCGGAATTGCGCGCGGAAATGGGGGAGAAAGAAGTGAAGGGTTTTCCAGCCACTTCCGCGCGAATTCCGTGCAAATTCCGCGCGAAAACGATGTCGGGCGGAATTTTTTTTTTTTACCATTGACTTCTATTGATTTCTGCAAGAAGATTCCGCTTGAAGAATGAACATGTTCTTTCTTCAAGCGGAACGGAATTCAACGTCGGGATTCCGCTAGCAGTGGGAACAGGACAGCAGAAAAAAACATTAAAAAGTCAATGGGCAGCGCTGGTCCGGCTGGGGTACGGGAGAGCCCGGTTTGCCCCTCCCCCAGCCGGATCCGGCACCCGTAATGTAAAAACGAAGTGTAAATGCAGCCTAAGATAGGTTTAGATACACTGGCTCAGGAGTACGGTATCACTCGTGATCGGCTTAGATACAGCAAAGGGGTACTTTTTTTTTATTTAATTTTTTTAAATCAACTGGTGCCAGAAAGTTAAACAGATTTGTAAATGACTTCTATTAAAGAAAATTTTTTTTTTTAAACCTTCCATTACTTATTAGCTGCTGAATACTACAGGGGAAATTCTTTTCTTTTTGAAACACAGTGCTCTCTGCTGACATCATTTCCACCGGAGTACCCCTTTAAAGTTGCTGTATCTAAGCCGATCACGAGTGATACCGTACTCCTGAGCCAGTGTATCTAAACCTATCTTAGGCTGCATTAACACTTCATTTGTACATTACGCGTGCTGGATCTGGCTGGGGGAGGGGCAAATCGAGCGCCCCCGTACCCCAGCCGGACCAGCGCTGAACTCCATTTACTTTAATGAGCCGACATGATTCAACCGGTGACTCTGGTCGGCTCATTTTTGACACGTATGCGGTTTCCTGACCGACTAGTAGTATACTACAGTTTTAGCTTCGGTCACAAAACTGGATACGGGTCAAAAATGAGCCGACCGGAGTCACCGTTTGAATCATGTTGGCTCATTAAAGTAAATGGAGTTCAGCGCTGGTCCGGCTGGGGTACGGGGGAGCCTTGTTTTCCCCTCCCCCAGCCGGATCCCGCACCCGTAATGTAAAAACTAAGATGGCTAAGATCAAGTGTAGTATCTATAAATTTAGTTTACATTGAAATCTGCAGCATAAAATCCTGCGCATGAAATCTGTGAAGGATACTGTATGTGTGAATAGCCCCTTAAAGAGCCCACATTATACCGCAAAGATAATAATACCATACAGTGCCTACATGATATACCATATCCAAATAATATCCAAATAATAATACCTATACAAACAGTCAGAATAAAAACTGATATAAACTATAAAGCTAAAACTATCCTATAGTACCCATCTAAAATTACTGCATCCAAATAAAATAACCTTAACCCCTTCAGTACGGAGCCCATTTTGGCCTTAAGGACCGGAGCGTTTTTTGCACATCTGACCACTGTCACTTTAAACATTAATAACTCTGGAATGCTTTTAGTTATCATTCTGATTCTGAGATAGTTTTTTCGTGACATATTCTACTTTAACATAGTGGTAAATTTTTGTCGATACTTCCATCCTTTCTTGGTGAAAAATCCGTAAATTTGATGAAAAATGTGAAAATTTTGCATTTTTCTAACTTTGAAGCTCTCTGCTTGTAAGGAAAATGGATATTACGAATACATTTTTTTTGGTTCACATATACAATATGTCTACTTTATGTTTGCATCATAAAATTGATGAGTTTTTACTTTTGGAAGACACCAGAGGGCTTCAACGGTCAGCAGCAATTTTCCGAATTTTCGCAAAATTTTCAAACTCAGTATTTTTCAGGGACCAGTTCAGGTTTGAAGTGGATTTGAAGGGTCTTCATATTAGAAATACCCCATAAATGACCCCATTATAAAAACTACACCCCCCAAAGTATTCAAAATGACATTCAGTAAGTGTTTTAACCCTTTAGGTGTTTCACACGAATAGCAGCAAAGTGAAGGAGAAAATTCACAATCTTCATTTTTTACACTTACATGTTCTTGTAGACCCAATTTTTGAATTTTTACAAGGGGTAAAAGGACAAAATTTTTACTTGTATTTGTAGCCCAATTTCTCTCGAGTAAGAACATACCTCATATGTCTATGTAAAGTGTTCTGGCGGGCGCAGTAGAGGGCTCAGAAGGGAAGGAGCGACAAGGGGATTTTGGAGAGTACGTTTTTCTGAAATGGTTTTTGGGGGGCATGTCACCTTTAGGAAGCCCTTATGTTGCCAGAACAGCAAAAAAACCCACATGGCATACCATTTTGGAAACTAGACCCCTCGGGGAATGTAACATGGGATAAAGTGAACCTTAATACCCCACAGGTGTTTCACGACTTTTGCAAATGTAAAAAAAAAAAAAAAAATTACCTAAAATGCTTGTTTTCCCCAAAATTTTTTATTTTTAAAAAGGGTAATAGCAGAAAATATCCCTAAAAATTTGAAGCCCAATTTCTTCTGATTCAGAAAACACCCCATATGGGGGTGAAAAGTGCTCTGCTGGCGCACTACAGGTCTCGGAAGAGAAGGAGTCACATTTGGCTTTTTGAAAGCAAATTTTGCTCTGGGGGCATGCCGCATTTAGGAAGCCCCTATGGTGCCAGGACAGCAAAAAAAAACCACATGGCATATCATTTTGGAAACTAGACCCCTCGGGGAACGTAACAAGGGGTTAAGTGTACCTTTATACCCCACAGGTGTTTCATGACTTTTGCATATGTAAAAAAAAAATATTTTTTTTTACCTAAAATGCTTGTTTTCCCAAAAATTTAATATTTTTAAAAAGGGTAAAAGCAGAAAATACCCCCCAAAAATTGTAACACAATTTCTCCCGAGTACGGTGATACCCCATATGTGGCCCTAAACTGTTGCCTTGAAATACGACAGGGCTCCAAAGTGAGAGCGCCATGCGCATTTGAGGCCTAAATTAGGGATTGCATAGGGGAATTCTACGCCAGTGATTCCCAAACAGGGTGCCTCCAGCTGTTGCAAAACTCCCAGCATGCCTGGACAGTCAACGGCTGTCTGACAATACTGGGAGTTGTTTTGCAACAGCTGGAGGCTCCGTTCTGGAAACAGTGGCGTACCAGACGTTTTTCATTTTTATTGGGGAGGGGAGGGGGGCTGTGTAGGGGTATGTGTATATGTAGTGTTTTTTACTTTTTATTTTATTTTGTGTTAGTGTAGTGTAGTGTTTTTAGGGTACAGTCGCACGGGCGGGGGTTCACAGTAGTTTCTCGCTGGCAGTTTGAGCTGCAGCAGAAACTTTGCGGCAGCTCAAACTTGCAGCCAGATACTTACTGTAATCCTCCGCCCATGTGAGTGTACCCTGTACGTTCACATTGGGGGGGGGGGGGACATCCAGCTGTTGCATAACTACAACTCCCAGCATGCCCGTTGGCTGTCGGTGACTGCTGAGAGTTGTAGTTTTGCAACAGCTGTGGGCACACTGGTTATGTATCACTGAGTTTGTGACCTGAGTGTTTCACAACCAGTGTGCCTCCAGCTGTTGCAAAACTACAACTCCCAGCATGTACGGTGCATGGTGGACGGTGACTGCTGAGAGTTGTAGTTTGCAACAGCTGGAGGAACACCGGTCGTGAAACACTGAGTTAGGTAAAAAAAAAACTCTGAGTTTCACAATTAGCTGTTGCAAAACTACAACTCTCAGCAGTCACCGACAGCCAACGGGCATGCTGGGAGTTGTAGTTATGCAACCAGCAGATGCACCACTACAACTCCCAGCATGCACTTTAGCTGTTTGTGCAAGCTGGGAGTTGTAGTTATACAACAGCTGAAGGTACACTTTTCCATAGAAAAAATGTGCCTCCTGCTGTTGCAAAACCATAAGTCCCAGCATGCCCATAAGGGAATGCTGGGAGTTGTGGTGGTCTGCCTCCTGCTGTTGCATAACTACTGCTCCCAGCATGCCCTTTTTGCATGCTGGGAGCTGTTGCTAAGCAACAGCAGGAGGCTGTCACTCACCTCCAACGATCCAGCCGCATGAGGTCAGTCCCTCGTCGTCGCCGCCGCCGCTGCTCCTGGGGCCCCGATCCCAACATTGACGCCGGGGATCGGGGACCCCAGCACCCGGGGTGCACGTCCCGCACCCGCTCACGTCCTCCGGAAGAGGGGCGGAGCGGGTGCGGGAGTGACACCCGCAGCAGGCGCCCTGATTGGTCGGCCGGTAATCCGGCCGACGAATCAGGGCGATCGTGAGGTGGCACCAGTGCCACCTCACCCCTGCAGGCTCTGGCTGTTCGGGGCCGTCAGAGACGGCCCCGAACAGCCAGTAATTCCGGGTCACCGGGTCACTGCAGATTGTCCAGCGATCTGCGGCGATCGCCGACATGGGGGGGCATAATGACCCCCCTGGGCGATATGCCGGGATGCCTGCTGAACGATTTCAACAGGCATCCGGCTCCGGTCCCCAACCGGCTAGCGGTGGGGGCCGGAATTCCCACGGGCGTATGGATACGCCCTCGGTCCTTAAGGACTCGGGATGCAGGGCGTATCCATACGCCCTATGTCCTGAAGAGGTTAAAGGGGTACTCCGGTGGAAATTTTTTTATTTTTTTTTTAAATCAACTGATGCCAGAAAGTTAAACTGATTTGGCAATTACTTATATTTAAAAAAAAATCTTAATCCTTCCAGTACTTATTAGCTGCTGAATACTACAGAGGAAATTATTTTCTTTTTGGAACACAGAGCTCTCTGCTGACATCATGACCACAGTGCTCTCTGCTGATATCTCTGTCCATTTTAAGAACTATCCAGAGTAGGAGAAAATCCCCATAGCAAACATATGCTGCTCTGGACAGTTCCTAAAATGGACAGGAGATGTCAGCAGAGTGGCTATTCACACATACAGTATCCTTTGCAGATTTCATGCGCAGGATTTTATGCTGCAGATTTCAATGTAAACTAAATGACTGAAACAGCTTCAAAACCTGCACATCAAATATAGTATATTTATATGGGCGCTGTATGGTAGAATTACCTTTGCAGGATATTGCAGTATTGTGTTGATTATTTGGCGACAGTATATTGCAGGGGTGTTATATGTAGTAGTATAATTGCCATGAAATGTTACACTGCAAAGATAATACTAAAATATAGTGACCATCTAATATACCACAGCCATATAATACTCCCTAAAAGAGTCCGCATTAATACTGACATATATGACAAAGATAATACTGCCATATGGTGCCCGGATAATATACCATATCCAAATTATACACCCTTGAAGAATCCAGACAATACTGCCAAGACCCAAGGCTTGCTGGGAGTTGTAGTTTTGCAACAGCTGGTGGTCCACATTTTTGAGACCACTGCATTAGATTATGCCCAAAAATAATACTACCATAATGTGCGTATGTAATATACTGTATCCAAATAATTCTGTATTAAAGAATCAACACAATACTGCCATATCCTGGACACCCTTAAAGGGGTATTCTGGTTATAGACATCCAAAGGATAGGGGATAAGATGTCTGATCGCGGGGGGGCCCCACTGGGTTACAAGGGTTACGGTATGTAGGTTGTGATCTATCCCACTACAGGCGCAGGCAGGACTCTACTAGTCACTTGGCGTGGAAGCTTACAGCCCACACGTATGACGGGGCTTTGTGTGAAAGCTGCAGGAGCCGCAGCCCCTCGGAGCACACGCTTTACATGATAATCGCTCATGGTTTTTACTCTGCACCTTTTTAAAAAAAAGACGAAGAGAAAAAAAAAAAAAAAAGAGAAGCCGCCATCTCCCTATAGATCCGTCAGCCGCCAGTATCTGTGATCATCTAATCTCTGTGACAGCCTCCAGAGGAAAGACCGAACAAAGGATACCCTTGTATACTGCAATGCTAAGCAGCTTTTTACTGCCAAGTGGTGCAGAAAATGCACTGCCCCAGCAAAAGGCTGGTTTTCAGCCTCAGCACATTGTCGCTATGCAGCGATGGATATGTATTAATCTATAGGGGGAAACGAGAGGCAAAAAATCCTATATACGTGATCCTAAAAGAGAAAAGGGGAGGGGGGGAGCCTTTGATCTGTTTATACCAATAGACAGCAGAAAAAGAAGCGGCTGGATGAAAGTTAAATAGCCTAAACCAGGGGTCCCTAAACTGTGGACCTCCAGTTATTGCAATATTCAATATGATGCTGGGTGACCCTCCTTCCCACCGTATCAAGTTGGATGGTGCCCACAGGGCACTTCGCCCCAGGCCCTCTAATGGTCCTCCTAGAGATGTCATCTGCTGCATTTCTGACTTTCAGCTGAAGGAGAGGATTATGGCGCAGGCCCGGTCACTAAAGATCTTTGACTTTGATGGTGGTGCACCTATTCACCTCTACCAGGACCTCTCCTGGATCACTCATGAGAAGGATGCTGCAGCCCCAGCCCTCTACCGAGTCTAATGGTTCTCTCTGGCCCGTCCTGCATTTTGTTATGTATGCTATGTATTTCTGGTCATTTTTCTCCTGTGTACAGAATACTTAGTTTGAGTATGGTCACCTCTTTTTAGGGTTTTTCCCTTGCCTTGGCCTCAGGGTGGGATCCATTTGGTTTCGTTGGCTCCTTTTCTAACGTGTTCTTCTATTTCCCCCTCTGAGGCTACGGCAATGATTGGTGTATTGTTGGGATGTTGTGTTATCTCGCTTTTCTCCGGTCTCTTGGTCTCTTCTTTGGCCGTCGGGTCAATGGTTCACCTGTGGTTTTGTCCTTCCCTTATGTCCTTTGTCTCTGTTTGTCCTCCTCTCTTGTATTTCTCTTTTTTTCTGGCCCCCTTGCCTTATTCTATTTTTTTCAGGTCTAGATGGTTGCCACCTTGGACATCCCCCGACTCTGGATGCCCCCTGAGTGAGTACACTTCTTTATTTGCTTTTTCTCTCTCCTGCGCTCCCTTGTGGTTAAGTGTGTCTCCTTGAACATCAAGGGTCTCAACTCCTCCCCTAAGTGGCGGGAGTTGGTATCGCTGGCAGTGGGAGTTGGTATCGCTGCGTGCCGACATTGTTTACCTTCAGGAGATGCACTTTGACAAGACGGGCTCATTTCAATTTCTTTGTGGCTTCTTCAGATAAAAGTTGCAGGGGTAGCTATCTTGGTCTCCAGGTCCTGCCCTCTTCAGGTTTTCTCCTCTTATGCAGATCCAATGGGGCGTTATGTCATGGTTGAGGGCTGGGGGTATGCAGCTGCTTTTTTGTAATATATATGCATCCAATGCCTCCCAAATTCCCTTCCTGAGGTGGGTACTCTCTCAATTAAATAAATATCCCCCTTCAGCATGGCTACTTGGGGGTGATTTTAACCTTATTTTTCTCCTTCTATGTACTGTCATTTAACTGTTGCTAGTGTGCCGCCCTCTTAGCAGCTGTGTCTCTCTGCAATTTTTTGGCGCCTGATCAGCTCCGCGTCCCTTTACGACCTCTGGCACATGAACCACTCCACGGATCGCTTTCTCCTTTTATTCCCATCCTCATAAGCTTCACACCCGTATTGACTACTTTTTTGGTAATCTCCCTATGGTCCGCATGCTATCTGGTGCCTCCATAGATCCCATCTCCAGGTCTTACCATAGTTCTGTCTTCCTCTCTTTCGCTCCCTTTACTTCCTCTTCTCGCCACTGTCATTGGCGACTTAATGACTCTCTTCTGAAATCTCTTCCCTCCCGGAAATCGATCAAGGCTTGCCTTGTTGATTATTTTGCTATGAAATGAGGGCCCTGTAGCCTCTCAGGCAATACTTAGGGAAGCTCATAAATCAGTTGTTAGGGGTCCTTGCATTGCTCTGGGCTCCCGCTTGAAGCGCGATACTTCGGCTTGTTCCCAGGAGCTTTGTGAACAGGAGAGGTGCCTGGTAGCCTTTTCGGTCTCAACTTGGGGATCTAGCCCTTCATAAAGTTGAATGCCAGCTTCTTTACCCTAAGCAATGTTTTTACGAGAAGGTGGTGTTATCCGGATGTACACTATCGGATGTACACTATCATCCGGATACTATCGCCCGTCTTTTCCATGATTACTATTCTAAGCTCTATTCCCTTCTGTCTCAGTTGCCATCTGACCCGGGAGAGCGTGACGCTTTACTTGATCATTTTCCCTCGCAGTGCAGTTTACCGACTCTTTTGGCGACTGAACAAGAGGCTTTGAATGCTCCTGTCACACTTGATGAGTTCTCTGAGGTCCCTAAGACCCTTCCTGTGGGGCACTCTCCTGGTCCGGACCCTCACGATTGCTCTAGCTATTGGCCCACTGCCCTCCTTAACTCGGACTTTAAATTATTCTCTAAAGTCCTGGCTAACCGCTTATGTTGTTTTCTTCCTACCCTTGTACATAAGGACCAAGTTGGTTTTATTTCTTGTCGACAGGGTGGTGACAACACGAGGCGGGTAGTGGATCTGATAGATATGATCAATCGTAGGTCAGAGTTTGCTTTGATTCTTAGTTTGGAGACAGAAAAGGCCTTTGATAGGTTGGGTTGGCCATTTCTTTTTACCACCCTCAGGAAATTTGGGATCACTGGTAATCACGAGGCAGGGGTTCCCGTTATCCCCCCTGATCTTTGCCTTATGTATAGAACCTCTAGCTGTGATGATACAGGGGGATCCAGATGTTTCTGGTGTTACCCTGCATGACAGGGAATTCAAGATCTGCTTGTTCGCGGACAATGTTCTTCGCACTCTTACTAACCCTTTGCGCTCTCTCCCTAACCTGTACAAAATTATCCATTCTTATGGGGTTGTCTCGGGGTATAAAGTTAACCTCTCTAAATCTGAGACTTTACATTTGAATCTTCCCCCACCTATAGCTGCTCTCCTCCAGTCTGGCACTTCCATTAAATATCTGGGTGTGTTGCTTTCCTCCCGCTATTCCACGCTTTATTCCACCAACTTTCCTGCGCTTTTCGCCACTTGCAGTCACTTACATGGAGAAATGGAGGTCCCAATACATTTCATTTTTCAGACACATTGTCCCTAAGTTAGATACTTTTTTGAAACCCTACCGGTTCGTGTCCCGTTAGCTGCCCTTCGTTCCTATCAATTGGCTATTTTCCGCTTTATATGGGATGCCAAGCGGCACCTCCTCCCTATGTCCGTGATGCTGGCTAGCAGGCACATGGGGGGTCTGGGGGTCCCTGATGTTGTAAAATATTATTGGGCACCCCACCTGAGACATCTAGTGGCATGGGAGATGTATCATGCTTATAGCAGGTGGATGGATCTGGAGACGTTTTGGCTAGCCCCCATACACCCTAATGCCCTTTTCTGGTCTTCTACTTCCCTCCCCCACTTCTCTAGGTCCTCTACTGGGTCCAATGTCCTTTTCCCATTATGTGAAGAAGACCTCGATACCTCCCTCACACTCCCCCAATGGCGGATAATCTGGGAGCGGGCCTCCAAGGCCTCTATTTGTACAGCTTATAAAGATACACAGTTTAAAATGTTAATGGGATGGTACCACACACCGGTTCTATTGAACAAATTGAACCCAGACATTCCTCCTCAATGCTGGTGTTATGGAATGGGTTTGGGCTCTACTTTTCACATTTTCTGGTGCTGCTTTCTTATTGTGCCCTACTGGAATATGGTTAAGTACCCGGTGTGCAGTACTTGGTGTGCAGCTCCCTCTTGACCCTTTGACCTATCTCATGCATCTGTCATGTAGGGCTCCATATAAAAAAACGTTTAGGTTGTTTATGCACGTGGTCCTTGGGGCTAAAACTCTAATCGCTAAACATTGGAGACGGACCGTTCCCCCCTCTGAGTTAGACTTACTGGCTCGCGTAAATGAGATCTGGTCTCTCAAATCTCTTACAGCTTCCCTTAATAATACCATCCCATTGTTTATATCAATCTGGGAGCCTTGGGATCATTATTCAGATCGGCAGCCTCCATGTCCTAGCTTTTGTCTTCTGCCTTTTCTTACTTAGCTCTTTTTTTCCTACTCTTCTTGGTTTTCGTTCCCTTATTGTCTTGTTTGTCGCCCCGTCATTTCGTCTGTGTGGTCCCTCTGTCCTTAGAGCGGGGTATGGGAATGGGTATGAGTTTTTCACAATTTTTGCACTGTCCAGGGGGCTTTCTGTCATTTGCACAAATTTATGAATTGTCACAGCAAATGGATAAACAAACACTTGCGCAGAAGATTTTCGTCTTGCACAAAAATCTACGCTCATGATAAATCCACCACCCGCTCATAGAATAGAGCATTTAAGTAAGAAGGCAAGACAAAGAGGGGCATTTATCATTGTTTTTTCACAATTTAAAGAGGTATTCCCCCCTTAGACATCTTATCCCCGATCCAAAGGATAGGGAATAACGTCTGGGGGTCGCATCGCTAGGGACCCCTGCGATCTCGACAGCAGTACCACAGACATCCGGTGCATGGAGCGAACTTCGCTCCATGCCGGACGACTGCCGATGTGAGGCAGAGGCTCGTGACGTCACGGCCATGCCCCGCTCGTTATGTCATGGCCATACCCCCTCAATGCAAGTCTATGGGAGGGGGCATAATGGCCGTCATGCCCCCTCCCATAGACTTGCATTGAGGGGGCGTGACCATGACATCCTGAACGTGGTGTGACCATGACATCACGAGCCTCCGGCGCTGTACCCGGCGCTCTAAACGAACGCCGAGTGCTGCGCAGAGATTAGTGGGGGGGGGTTTCAGCTTATTTACGCCTTATTTACAATTGCTTTTTTCCTAGTTTTTTTTTATTTCTGCACAGTTTGCGATCGCTTTGTCATCTTAGTTGCATTTCTCATCTGTGTAGAAATTATTTTTGAGAAAGAAATTGTGCACATATATTCCGCTCCCTTGGTGGCGTAGATTATGGAAAGTTCATTGATCCGTTTCTTTTCCACCATTTACCAAATTTTTTAAAATTCACACTATTTATTATGTTGCTTGCGAAATTCCTTAAATTAGACACAGAAATCGCGCCACAAAAACAGCTCAAATGAAAAGTAATAGTGTGCAAAAAATTTTCATGCAAATTATAACCCTTCCCCCAAAGTGTTCTATGGTGAACCCATAAGAAAGTTTACAATGTTACCATTTCTGCACTTTTTTTTTGAAACTTAATTTATTTAAAAAAACAAATGACATCAAAAACAAATTACATACATTTTTTACATAGTTACCTTGTTTTGCAATGCAAGTCACATGACACACTAAGAGCGACCAATTATTTCTCCTCCCACCTTCGCTGTTTCCAATCTATATATATATATATATATATATATATATATATATACAGTACAGACCAAAAGTTTGGACACACCTTCTCATTCTCATGTCAATCCGACTTGCAAGCCACACCCCATCTCACAAAGACACGCCCACTGTTTAAGCCCCACCCCTTTATTCTCTACCCTTTTTTTGCATTGATCTGGCTTGCAAATCACGCCCAGTCCCATAAAGCCACGTCCCCTTCTATTTTCATCTTACAATATCTTCATCACAAATCAGTCCCACCTGAGGACAGGATATGAGGATGGGACATAAGGACGGCATATGAGGTTGGGATATGAAGACGGGATGTGAGGATGGGATATGAGGACAGGATATGAGGACAGGCTATGAGGAAGGAATATGAGGTCAAGATAGGAGGATGGGAAATGAGGTTGAGATAGGAGGTCGGGATATGAGGATGGGATATGAGAATGGGATATGAGGTTGAGATATGAGGACGGAATATGAGGAAGGGATAGGAGGTTGGGATAGGAGGTCGAGATATGAGGATTGGATATGAGGACAGGATATGAGGACGGGCTATGAGGAAGGGATATGAGGTCGGAATATGAGGACGGGATATGAGGTCGAGATGGGAGGATGGGAAATGAGGTTGAGATAGGAGGTCGGGATATGAGGATGGGATATGAGAATGGGATGTGTGGTTGAGATATGAGGACAGAATATGAGGAAGGGATAGGAGGTTGGGATAGGAGGTCGAGATATGAGGATGGGATATGAGGACAGGATATGAGGTCGAGATAGGAGGACGGGATAGGAGGTCAGGATAGGAGGTCGGGATAGAAGGTAAAGATATGAGGTCGGGATATGAGGACAGGATATGAGGTCGAAATAGGAGGTCGGGATATGAGGACTGGATAGGAGGACGGGATATGAGGTCGACATATGAGGACGGGATATGAGGTCGAGATATGATGACGGGATATGAGGTTGGGATCTGAGGACGAGATATTAGGTTTAGATATGAGGAGGGGATAGGAGGTCGGGATATGACAACAATATATGAGGACGGGATATGAAGTCAAAAGCTTCCTCCTTTGTTGATTCTCCTCCCCAACAAGGATTAGGAAGGAAAAACCGGGCAACGCCGGGTACTCAGCTAGTAAAAATATAAAAATGCAGAAACTTTTTGAACGTTCCTTGTGACTTTCCTGTGTGATTCCAAAGTTCTATGTTGTAAAGGTGTATGGGAGGCAGACCAGGGAGCTGCTTTAAGGCCATTGGAAAGAGGGGGCTCAGCCATTGTTTGCCCCATATTCTTGGCTACTAAGTTGAAGTAACAAGTGCAGAACTTTTCTCTACAGAGGAACTACTGTATATTGTCAGCAACAGGGATGTAGCCCAAAAGGCTTAAACAAGACTTAAAGGGGTACTCCAGTGAAATACTATTTTTTTTTTCAAATCAGCTGGTGCCAGAACGTTAAACAGATTTGTAAATTACTTATATTTAAAAATTGTAATCCTCCCAGTACTTATCAGCTGCTGTATGCTCCAGAGGAAGTTGTATAGTTCTTTCCAGTCTGACCACAGTGCTCTCTGCTGACATCTCTATCCGTGTCAGGAAGTGTTCAGAGCAGGAGAGGTTTGCTATGGGGATTTGTTTGTACTCTGGACAGTTTCTGACATAGACAAAGGTGTCAGCAGGGAGCACTGTGGTCAGACTGGAAAGAAGTACACAACTTCCCTGGAGCATACAGCAGCTGATAAGTACTGGAAGGATTAAGATTTTTATATAGAAGTGATTTCCAGATCTGTTTAACATTCTGGCACCAGTTGGTTTAAAAAAAAAATTCCACCGGAGTACCCCTTTAAACAAATGTAAACAGAGCCTTATAAATCAAGACTCACTGGACAACTGCAGAAAAAGTGGTTGGATGTTATAGCCATCACCAAATAAAAGGGTCAGCTTCTTTACAATGACAAGTTAATTATGAGTTAATATTGGGGGGGGGGGCGGGTTCTGTTCGGGATTTGTATCTCTTAAAGAAAAAGCTGTGCAAAAAGAGCCTCTCTCATCTGGAGGACCTGTCCTGTCCATCATTACACAGACAACCCATCTCTGTGAATGGCCACTGTGTAATGCCTCATTTCACCTGTGGCGGTGCTGTAGATAAACTGAACACCTACTGTCAGGTTTCCCTACTGATTACAGCTGATCGATCACTGGATGTCCCAACAGGGGGACCTTTTTTGATCAGCTTATTGTCTAGAGACCCTTCTAACAAGTAGGGGTTGTCCATACCAGAGAACCCCATTAATAACTTTTTTTTACTGAATTTAAGACATTCCAGACTCTTGGGAGGCGAAAGAGAGTCCTAATGTAGTGAGAAAGAGAGTTTGGTCCCAAGTGCCACTAGTAGAGCAGCGGTACCGGTACCAACAGCAGCCAATCAGATTTGGTGAGCAGTAATCATTTTTTATTATTAGTTGTTTCTGTGTTTGATGCCTCTTTTGGCTACAATCTACTAATTGTCTTTATCTAATTAGTTCGATATGTTTTATGGTAATAATTATGTTAATGAAGAACTAATGGAGCAAGTAATTAGTCTTTAATTTATTTCACCCTTGTAGCATTTCTGATTGAGGATTTATTTATATATATTAGGGAATGGACTCACCCCCTGGACATGTGCCAAGCAGCCATCCAGAGGGCAGGATTTGCAGGTGACAATGCCAGATGAGTTTTGTTGCTCGTATTTAAGGCGTTGCCAACTTTGCACAATTCGTACTTATACCAAGGATCTCTTGACAATAAGCTGATCACAAAGTGTCCTCCTGCTGATCAGCAGAAATCTGTGCAGAAACCTACAGTAAGTGTTCAGTTTCCCTGCAGCGCCACCACAGGAGAAATGAAGCATTACATCATGTTGATTCATATTAAAGGGGTATTCCGGCTTTAGACATTTTATCCCCTATCCAAAGGTGAGGGGATAAGATGTCTGATCGTGGGGAGCCCGCCGTGACGTAACGCCACGCCCCTCTCGTGATGTCACGTCACTCCCCCTCCCGTCATGTCTATGGGAGGAAGCGTAACGGCCGTTACGCACCCTCCTATAGAACAAAATGGAGGGGGCATGATGTGTCATTACGTCACGTCTCCAGTCCCAAAAACTTCCGGTTTCCGAGCCTGGAGACGCAGCTCCGCACATAATGCGGGTGCTGCAGGGAGATCGCAGGGGGTCCCAGCAGTGGGCCCCCTGTGATAAGACATCTTATCCCCTATCCTTTGGATAGGGGATAAAATGTTTTTGCCCGGAATACCCCTTTAAATCCTAGCTGCAAAAGGGGACAATATGGTGACCAGAATGTAATGATGAATGAGAAAGTGATGTGATGTGGCTTATGGAGAATCCATGTTTACAATTGAAGATCTACGAAAATAAAAGTTATGTCCAAAGTCTAAAGAATAGGTCACTTGGTTGTTTTAGCAGAATTTTTCCATTTGTCAAGTGGTCGAAAGCTCGAAAAAAAAACACTTCAGGGATTTCCAATATACTCTTTAGTTAGTTTGCAAGTCGGGGTATTGTTTGGCCTTTCCATTCCTTATTGGAAACGTTGGAGGATGAGATCTTCTCCATCTTACCCCTCAGGGATGGCGATGAATGACACCGGTCAATGAGACGGAACAATTAGATACTTTGTGACCCTAGAATTTGGTCACAGGATTTATTAAAGCTTTTCTCAGCAGGAGTCCTGAAGTACCTAAGTTTGCCCTTCTTTAGGTAACCGTAGGGGGTAAACCCATTAGGACAAAACGGCACAACAGGAGGGAAACAAAGACTGACACTTCACAATAAGCTTAAGGTTCTCCAAACAATCCACTACACACATTTTATTCAGACCCTACAGTCATTGTGAATACTTACAGGGACCAGTTGAGACCACTTCTTCACTTCAACCAATTTTTGGAGTATGATAAATCCCCCCTGTGATCAGTTCATCAAAGGATCAGGTTTCTCGTGATTGAACCTAATGCTCTGGTTACCATACATGTATCAGATGTGGGCCCAGATCTAACAATTCTCGACTTCTCCCAGACAATTGGGCATGCTTTTTTGATGTGAAGATACATTGGCTGACCCCTCTAGCTATGGCTCATCTCCCAGGAGAGCAAGAATGTCCTTACTGTCCCTACATTGACCATTGGAGGATGGTGTGTGGCTAATAGATGGTTGTCGGCCTACCCCACCAAACCAATTGGTTTGGACAACTCCTATTGGGTATTGCCAGACTATAGGACGGTTAGGCACCACCCAGCATTTAACATTGTAACACTCATGGTTCAGTAGACAGGAACACTGGAGACAGTAGATCCACTGGACCACAGTAGTGTGTAACTCAAGAGATAGTAGATCTGCTGGACCTGTGTGGCAGATGACACAGGCCGTGCCTGGGAGCGGAGTCTAAGGTCCCCCTGGTTTTCACCAGAGCCCTCCACAAGGTGGGATGGACTTGCAGCAGCAGGCGACACCCAGGTTGCTACCCCAGGTACGACTCGACCACACAGGCGGCTGAGGAAATTCAAGGTACAGGAAGGAAACGGCAACTCGTGGTCAGGATAGCAGAAGGTCAGGGCTGGCAGTACAGGTGCGAAGTCACAGGAGCAAGGTCAGGTCACGTAGCAATAGGGTCAGAAACACGGCAAGGCAAGACAATATAGCTTTCTCTTAGGCACTAGGGCAACAAAGATCCGGGAGGGGAGGGTGGGAGGAGCAGAACTTTATAACAATGGGACAGGTGTGGAAACTAATTACAGTTGCACTGGCCCTTTAAATCTTAAAGCTCCGGAACGCGCGCATGTCCTAGGAGGCGGGGGCATGCGCGCCGTAGCTGAGGGACAGATGCTGCCGGGGACTGAGGTGAGTGATGGACTGAGTGACGACGAATCCCAGGCCCGCCGACTGGGGACATGAGAGGAGGAATGCGCTCACGGCCAGCATGACCGGCCGGAGTGCAGAGTGTAACAAACATTGGGATGCATCAAGTGTCAATGCAAAACGCCATTTTCTGCAACAATAAAACTTTGTTGAGAACTAAATCGTGGAGATCCTAGGGATCAAAATGAAACCTTTCTTCTAGTTATAGTTCCTACCACCATAGCCTGCTCCACTTAAAGGAGTACTCCGATGCTCGCTTTTTTAAGGGCAAACTAAGCCTAAAACAAAGTTATATAACATTGTAAATTACTTACCTTATCCATATGGCTCTTTTCCTGGTCTTCTCCCGCATTTCTTCTCCGACCGGAAGCTGGCTCTTTTTTCTTCAATCCATGACGCTCGACCGCTGCTTCTTAAGCACCGCCGCCATCTTAGCTCGGTGACTCATCGCTCCCATGAGTCACGGCGGGCTCTGCCGGCCTCCCAGTCCCGAGTCGGCCACTCCCCATCTCAGTAATATATTCATATATTCGCAGAGCTGAGCTGCCATAGGCTCAGCTCTGCAAACGCCTATCTCTGCGCTGCCTTCCAATCAGCGCTTACGTTCTGCGCATGCGCAATCCTCCCTTTAGGCAGGAGCTGGCTGGATGTCAGGAACGGGCATGCTGGGAGATGTAGTTTTTAGCAGAAACTTCGGGCGGCCATAAGAGGAGAACAGTTGGGCCATTTCAGACGATTGAGGGGTCGTTGAAAAGGTAAGTTAATGGTCTACATTGTGGCATGTTTTTTTTTTTTTTTTTTTTTTTTGGTGGTGCATCGGAGTACTCCTTTAAGTTGAGACAGCCCAAGACTGAATGAATCTGAACCCTTGCACATGACCCTGGGTACAATTCCAAATACCTTTATTCTCTAGAAGTTTAAAGGGGTATTCCAATAAAAAACCTTTTTTTTTTATATCAACTGGCTCCAGAAAGTTAAACAAATTTTTAAATTACTTCTATTAAAAAATCTTATTCCTTCCAGTACATATCAGCTGGGAGTTGTTCTTTTCTGTCTGACACCAGTGCTCTCTGCAGACACCTCTGTCTGTCCCAGGAACTGTCCAGAGCAGGAGAGGTTTGCTATTGGGATTTTCTCCTACTCTGGACAGTTCCTGAGACAGACAGAGGTGTCAGCAGAGAGCACTGTTATCAGACAGAAAAGAACAACTGAACTTCAGTAGCTGTTAAGTACTGGAAGGATTAATATATATATTTTTTTTTTATAAAAGTAATTTACAAATCAGTTTAACCTTCTGGAGCCAGTTAATATGAGGAGGGAAAACATTTTTTTTCACTGGAATACCCCTTTAATGGAGATTTAGCCCCTACCTGATTGGTCCGATTGGTCTGGTTTTCATCACCAGATCAATGTCATATGGACATCTTGAACCTCTGTCTGTCTGGGGAAGCTATAGCTACAGCATCTATATTACTTTTACCCCAGGCGATGTACAATACCATCAACAGAGACACATGGCAATTAAGTTTATTCACATGTATGGAAATGAAATGAGAAAAATGTTGCATCATATGATTTGCGTCTAGACAAATAGTGCCAAAGATTATCTTACTATCATACCTATAGAGCGCTGTTTATCAAATTATCAACTGAAGATCTGCCTAATAATGCAACACCACCCTAAACAAGCCTGATCCTAGATACTAAGTAGGATCAGGCCTGGCAGGTACCTGGATGGGAGACCTCCCGGAGGCACCAGATGCGCTGTATACTCATGACTGTTCTAAGTTTATCATAACTCGTTAGTCTTCTACCTGAAAACATGTTTATTACTCCTACAACAATACTGGGAATACTGGTCACAAGACAAGCATCTAGTGGGTTACATTGACCATCACTTATGGTCTAGGACCTGTAGTCTCCAAACTATGACCTTCTAGATGTTTGGAAATGACAACTCTCAGCATGCCCGGACAGCCGTTGGCTGTCCGGGCATGCTGGGAGTTGTCGTTTCCAAACATTTGGAGGACCACAGTGTGGCAATAATTGTCTGGAACATATACAACGGGCGACCTTCCGTTCACCAGAATTCTAACCATAAGTTCGCTTAAAGGGGTATTCCAGGAATTTTTTTTATTTGACTATGCTACAGGTGCTGTAAAGTTAGTGTAGTTCATAATATAGTGTCTGTACCTGTGTGTGACGGTTTTCTCACAATTCTTAGGTGATCCCCCCCCCCCTAATATTTATTTTTAACAACATACAAAATGACTGTTGTCTCAAATTTTTCCCAGGTTGCAATGCGGCCGAGACCTGACATCACTAGTCAGCTGATGACAGGGAGCCTGTCCGCTTCAATGGGTGGAGGGATCAATCTGCAACTAATACAACAACTGTAGGCACCCTGATTGAAAACCAAAGGTCTTTTGAATGGATGCAGCTCATTTATGTTTCAATGGGTGGGGTGGCTGATGTGTGGGAGGGAGGAAAATGGAATTGTGGGATTTGTAGTAAAAAAAAAGAAAACTCAAACAGGAAATACAAGTTTACAAAAAGCTAGCCACAGTGTTATGGTAATCTCAGAACATAGCCATTTAGCCCCAGACAAGCGCAGATCCTTCCTAAGCATTATCATTACTGTCTGCCAGGTACGTACTAAAATGACCTTATGGTGGAGAACCCCTTTAGAGGTTACTAAGACACTTCCCTCTCCTCATGTGACTCAAATAATACAGAAAACAGGGCAAATATACAACTCTTCAACAGTGCAAAGTTCACAGCCAACATCTTACATAAATGTCAACAGAAGACACCAAGAATCGAGCCAAAGTCAACACAAGGACTCCCCGGGCCTCTAATTCCCACATGGGCCTGAGTACTTAGTTATGAATCATTAATGCGGGCGTCTTTTGTCATCCTCTATTAGGAGGACGGCACATCCAGATAACAATAAGGCCTGGAGATGACAGGGTTATTATATTTTTTACAGAAACTAGTATGGACTCAAAACTCTAAAAAAATTATACTCCGCACCGGAGGCTCATGATGTCACAGCCACGCCCCCTGAATGCAAGTCTATGGGAGGGGGCGTGACGGCCGTCACGCCCCCTCCCATAGATTTGCATTGAGGGGGCATGGCAGTGAGGTCACGAGCCCCCGCCCTGCATCGCCAGTCATCCGGCACGGAGCCGCGATCAGACATCTTATCCCTTATCCTTCAGATAGGGGATAAGATGTCTAGGGGCGGAGTACCCCTGTAAGGCTCCATTCACACTGGAAACAATGTCGGCAGTCAAGAGATGGACACCATTGGCATTTAAAGGACCCCAGTAACTTATGATGGGATCCTTTGGGTTCAGTCATGCTGTCTGTTGTTTGAAAAATTACTCTACCACTCCTCCTGTCAAATCTGACAAAACTACCAACTATGGTGTGAACTCAACCCGATAGCAGCCAGCTGAAGGCTCTTTCAGTGGATAGATATTTCTCCCATACTTCCCAATGCACACCCAGTACAGCCGGGATTACATGTTTGGAGGGGAGTAGGCCGATGCCAGATACCTGACAGTGGGCATTGAAATTCAACCTGAAATTGTCCGCTTTGGCCAACTTTGCTCATAAATTCTGAATACTTGAAATACCTGCAAAATGTAAAGCATTGGATAATGTGGAATAGTCATTGAGGGCACAGAGGCTTTGGTTGCACCCAGTCCATCGGGCCAATGTTTTCCAAGTAATTGGAAAACTCTAGTTGGGGAGGGGGGCAGGGTCCAGATTTTGCATTTGAAACCCAAAAGTTTCCAGCTACACCTTTGACTGGACACAAGTTATTAAAGGGTTACTCCGGCCCCAAGACATCTTATCCCGCATCCAAAGGATAGGGGATAAGATGTGTGATCGCGGGGGTCCTGCCGCTGGGGACCCCCACAATCTAGAATGCAGCACCCACCTGTAAGTACTGCCGGAATCACTGGAGGCTCTCAGTCTTATGCCTCCCGACCATAGAGACGGAGTATCGTGATGTCACAACTCCGCCCCCGTGTGATGTCACACCCGCCCCCTCAATGTAATTCTATGGGAGGGGGCGTGACATCGACCACGGGGACGGAGTATTGCGAGGTCACGACTCCGCCCCGTGTGACGTCACGCCCCGCCCAATCAATGCAAGTCTATGGGAGGGGGCGTGACATCGACCACGGGGACGGAGTATTGCGAGGTCACGACTCCGCCCCGTGTGACGTCACGCCCCGCCCAATCAATGCAAGTCTATGGGAGGGGGCGTGACATCGACCACGGGGACGGAGTATCGCGACGTCATGACTCCGCCTCATGTGACATCCTACCCCGCCCCCTCAATGTAATTCTATGGTAGGGTGCGTGACATCGACCACGGGGACGGAGTATTGTGACATCACGACTCCGCCCCCCGTGTGACGTCACGCCCCGCCCCCTCAATGTAATTCTATGGGAGGGGGCGTGACATCGACCACGGGGACGGAGTATTGCGAGGTCACGACTCCGCCCCGTGTGACGTCACGCCCCGCCCCCTCAATGTAATTCTATGGGAGGGGGCGTGACATCGACCACGGGGACGGAGTATTGCGAGGTCACGACTCCGCCCCGTGTGACGTCACGCCCTGCCCCCTCAATGCAAGTCTATGGGAGGGGGCGTGACATCGACCACGGGGACGGAGTATCGCAACGTCATGACTCCGCCCTCGTGTGACATCCAGCCCCGACCCCTCAATGCGAGTCTATGGGAGGGGGCGTGACACCGACCACGGGGATGGAGTATCGCGACGTCACGACTCCGCCTAATGTGACATCCCGCCCCGACCCCTCAATGTAATTCTATGGAAGGGTGCGTGACATCGACCACGGGGACGGAGTATTGTGACATCACGACTCCGCCCCCCGTGTGACATCACGCCCCGCCCCCTCAATGTAATTCTATGGGAGGGGGCGTGACGTCTGTCACGCCCCCTCCCATAGACTTACATTGAGTGGGCGGGGCGTGATGTCACACGGGGGGCGGAGTCGTGACATCACTATACTCCGTCCCCGTGGTCGGGAGGCATAACACTCAGAGCCTCCAGCGCTTCCGGCAGTACTTACAGGTGGGTGCTGCATGCTAGATTGCGGGGGTCCCCAGCAGCGTGATCCCGGCGATCAGACATCTTATCCCCTATCCTTTGGATATGGGATAAGGTGTCTTGGGGCCGGAGTAACCCTTTAAGGCGAATCAGACATCACATGACTATAGACATATCAGCAAATAGCAACCCAAGCTCCTCATGTGAAGTGGACAATGCAATATCATGGAGCGCCTCCTCCGCCTCCAACAAGCTTACAGCTACACAAAGATGCCGTCTTAAAAGCTTTGAGCTCTGGGGAATTGTTAAGAGCATTAGAGCTCATTAATAAGACAGTACTAAGATATGCGACGGCTAGATGGGCATTAGGACAACAAAGTGGGGGGGGGGTGGGGGGGGGGGGGGACATAGGGGAATAGCTCACATACAGCAGGAATACAATGGGACGGCAGTAAACATCGACAAAGCCATTAGGAATCCGGAAGATATAAGTATCCTGATACATTATACCGGCCAAATAAAGATTTATAGGGTTCAAACTATCAGACGTCAACGCAAATGTGGCCTGAGTAATCACCGGCAGAACCACCGGCAACGAAAATAGAAAAGTCTAGAAACCCATAAAGAACTATAGTACCAAACATCGCAGGATTTTTTTAATTTATTTTTTGAATGCAAAGCAAGTTTACATAAATTTGCATATGGAATTCGGAATGTCACAATGTTGGTATGTAAGTGGGTCATACAGTAACTAATCCGAAGCCAAGCAGAAGTGCACCCTTATATTACCGCAATAAATGCCCTAAAGGGGTTATTTAGGGTTAGAAAAAACATAGCTGCTTTCTTCCAAAAAAACAGCGCTACTTTTGTCCTCAGGTTATGTGTGGTATTACAACTCTGCTACATTTACTGCAATGAAGTTGAGCTACAATACCAGAGAAAAACTGAGCACAAGAGTGGAGAATTAGTAATAATAACCCTGGTGACCTAAAACAGCTTTGGCTGGTCGATTAGGGGGGGTGGATTAATAATAAAAACCCTGGTGGGCTAGGGCAGCTTTGGTTGCTCTATTATGGGTAATTAATTGATAATAATAACCCTGGTGGGCTAGAGCAGCTTTGGCTGGTCTATTATGGGTAATTAATTGATAATAATAACCCTGGTGGGCTAGGGCAGCTTTGGCTGGTCTATTATGGGTAATAAATTGATAATAATAACCCTGGTGGGCTAGGGTAGGGCTAGGGTAGCCTTTATTTGTGTTCATTTAAAATCACAGCAAAGCATCGGGAACTAAGACTATTTCCAACATGTTTCTGACATAATCACAACGTTCTTACTCATGGGTGTCACTTGACACCGAAATCCAGATATTTTATGTCAGCCAATCAAATCTCATTATTCTGCATATATAAATATGTGATTTAGGTGTCACTCATAAGTAAGGACGACATAATTACATCAGAAACGCATCGGATGAAGTCCCACTTCCAAGTGCTTTGCTGCGATTTTAAATAAACACAAATAAAGGCTAGCTTTAATGATTCATACCAGACCTTGTCCGAGACGGGGAAAGAGTCGGGAGCTGTGGGGGAGCTGGACAAGTTTTGTTTTTGTGCCGTTACACAGACAATCTAATCATTTGAATGGACAATAAGCAATGCTAAAGGGGTATTCCAGGAAAAACTTTTTTTTTATATCAACTGGCTCCAGAAAATTAAACAGATTTGTAAATTACTTCTATTAAAAAATCTTAATCCTTTCAATAATTATCAGCTGCTGAAGTTGAGTTGTTGTTTTCTGTCTGGCAACAGTGCTCTCTGCTGACATCTCTGCTTGTCTCGGGAACTGCACAGAGTAGAAGAGGTTTGCTATGGGGATTTGCTTCTAAACTGGGCGGTTCCCGAGACACGTGAGAGAACTTAGACAGAAAAGAACAACTCAACTTCAGGAGCTCATCGGTACTGAAAGGATAAAGATTTTTTAATAGAAGTAATTTACAAATCTGTTTAACTTTCTGCAGCCAGTTGATATATATATATAAACTTTAATTTTTCCTTTGGTAGTGCTGTAGGGAAATTGTATCTCCATGTTTTCCTATAGATTACAGTTGACCACTGGTGGAGGTTGGGGGGGGGGGTACACTTAAAGGTCCTTTTGTGATCAGCTTATTATTAAAGGGGTACTCTAGTGTGAAACATCTTATCCCCTATCCGAAAGATAGGGGACGTGGCATGATGTCACGAACATGGAAGCTCCAAGCTTCCGTGTTCTGGACGCTGACGCTGCCGGCCCAGAGATCACGTGGGTCCCCAGCTGCGGGACCCCCGTGATCAGACATTTTATCCCCTATCCCTTGGATAATGGAAAAGATGTTTATCGCCGGAGTACCCCTTTAAGGGATCCATCTCACAAGTAGGGATTGTCCAAAATGTGGAGCCCACGGGAAGGGGGCCGTGTCAACCACCTCACAAAGCGGTGGCTGACACCCCCCTCAATCCAACTGTATGGCAGGGGCGTGTCGACCGCTACTTTGTGCAGTGGTCAACACGCGTTCTCTGGCCAGCAAGCCGGGGCCCCATACGGGAGATCACGGGGGACCCCAGCGGTCGGACCCCCGCGATCTGAAACTTATCCCCTATGCTTAGGATAGGGGATAAGTTTTTCAGGACTGGACTACTCCTTTAATTAATTAAAAATTATAATCCGGTTGGGTTAGGGTAGGAAAGAAATTGATTGCAGACTTCCCTGATGGTCTTGAGTAGTAAAATCTTTATATAAAAGGGTTGAGGGTTGCATATATATAAAAAAAATTAAATAAGCATACTATACTCATCCCACAGCTGCCGCACCATTGCTCCAGGTCCTTCACTGGTCCCCGATTCTTCTGGGTTCTGTGCCGTCCTGTCTCTACAGGACCCACCCAGGACATGACCATGGCCATCGATTGGTTGACCGGCAGTTCCTGTGAGGTTGGATCAGTGCACAACTCTGAAGAAGCCGAGACCAATAAAGGAGCGGGAGTATCAGAATGACAGTGGTGGGGGACTGGAGGAGGTGAGTATAGCTTTTTTGTTCATCTTTTACAACCTTCAGCAAGGAAGCAAATTTTGGTTTGGCTCAGACAAGCATCTAGTGGGTTACATTGACCATCACTTATGGTCTAGGACCAGTAGTCTCCAAACTATGACCTTCCAGATGTTTGGAAATAACAACTCCCAGCATGCCCGGGCATGCTGGGAGTTGTTATTTCCAAACATCTGGAGGGCCACAGTGTGGCAATAATTGGTCTGGAACATATACAACCGGTGACCTCCCGTTCACCAGAATTCTAACCATACGTTCTCTTAAAGGGGTAAGGCTGGGTTCACACTACGTTTTCTCCCATACGGGAGCGCATACGGCAGGGGGGAGCTGAAACCTCGCCCTCCCGTATGCCTTCGTATGCGCTCCCGTATGCCATTCATTTCAATGAGCCGGCCGGAGTGAAACGTTCGGTCCGGTCGGCTCATTTTTGCGCTGTATGCGCTTTTCCCCCGGACCTAAAACTGTGGTTAACCACGGTTTTAGGACCGGTTGTAAAAGCGCATACGGCGAAAAAATGAGCCGACCGGACCAAATGTTTCACTCCGGCCGGCTCATTGAAATGAATGACATACGGGAGCACATACGAAGGCATACGGGAGGGCGAGGTTTCAGCTCCCCCCTGCCGTATGCGCTCCCGTATGGGAGAAAACGTAGTGTGAACCCAGCCTTATCCAGAAAAAAACTTTTTTTATATATATCAACTGGGTCCAGAAAGTTAAACAGATTTGTAAATTACTTCTATTAAAAAATCTTAATCCTTTCAGTACTTATGAGCTTCTGAAGTTAAGGTTGTTCTTTTCTGTCTAAGTGCTCTCTGATGACACGTGTCTCGGGAACCGCCCAGTTTGGAAGAGGTTTGCTATGGGGATTTGCTTCTAAACTGGATGCTTCCCAAGTCACGTGTCATCAGAGAGCACTTAGACAGAAAAGAACAACCTTAACTTCACAAGCTCATAAGTACTGAAAGGATTAAGATTTTTTAATAGAAGTCATTTACAAATCTGTTTAACTTTCTGGAGCCAGTTGATATATAAAAAAAAGTTTTTTCCTGGATAACCCCTTTAAAGGCTCTATAAAGAGTCTTAGAGATTACTAAGACACTTCCATCTCCTCATGTGACTCAAATAATAGAAACAACTACAGAAAACAGGGCGATACAAATACAACTCTTCAACAGTGCAAAGTTCACAGCCAACATCTTACATAAATGTCAACAGAAGACACCAAGAATTGAGCCAAAGTCAACACAAGGAGAACGTCAGGTCCTCCCCAGGCCTCTAATTCCCACATGGGCCTGCATAGAGTACTTAGCTATGAATCATTAATGCGGGCATCTTTTGTCATCCTCTATTAGGAGGACGGCACATCCAGATAACAATAAGGCCTGGAGATGACAAATGTGTTGATATACCTAATGATGTGGGATCAATGGGTCACTGTGTCATTTAGGGAACTCCATTTGTGTAATAATGGCGTCTGCGGAGGACAACAAAAGGCCAGTGAATCGTGACCTCCAATCTGGGATTCAGATCTCCAAACATCTTTTCTGCCCTGCTATTCTGGCTTTTCATTTTTGCTTAAGGCAACACTCACCGGGGTTGACTTTATCAGTCAATGAGAGATTCCATTCATGCAATTCAATCAATGATTATCCCATAACTTCACTATGTACATATTCTTAATCCACTAGGAACTCTACTCTAGGAACGTACACCAAAGAGAGGGGAGTGGGAACCCTATAGACAAATTCATCATTGGGGATTCCTTCTTGCGAATTCCCACCACCACTCCCATAGCCAGGATGCAAGAAGTCCAGCACTTCTATGTAGCTCCTACCATCCCATATATCAGTTGTAGGTCCTGTGCACTGATGCAAAATCTGTAACAGGGTACATCAAATATTCTAGGATATTTAGTAGTCATATTTATCAGAGGGGTCACTGGGCACTTTCCCCAGACATCGTAGTCCAACCCCTACCCATTTATAGTTACGCCTCCTACTTTATAGCCCTCCTCTATTCCTGGTTTGTAATTTTTGTGGTGCCGTATATCTGTGGAGTTCATAAGGGTCATGGGCCGTCCCTGACTGGACTACAACTACCCCATAGCATCCCTCAGCCTATTGGGAGGTAGCAACCCTGCAAGTCAGTACTTGACTCCTTTACGAGCCTTGGAACCTTGACTGGGAGTCATAAACCAAGCCCAAATCTACCTCGAGAAGGAAGAGTCACCCATCTGTAGACATCTGTTTTGGGGTTTCTTAAGGACAAGTAACGAAAAACCCAAATGTCCTATCAAGAAACTCTTAGTTAATTGAGATGGATCGTCTATTTGGGACCCTAACCTGTTGGCTAGAGTGGTTGTCTCTTATTCTGAAGGACCATTTGGAGGACAATTTGTGAATAAAGAGTCCAGCACGGTATGAATCATAAATAGTAGCCTTTGTTTGTGTTCATTTAAAATCACAGCAAAGCACTTGGAAATAAGACTATTTCCAACATGTTTCTGACATAATCACAACGTTCTTACTCATGGGTGTCACTTGACACCGAAACCCAGATATTTTATGTCCGACAATCAATTCTCATTATCCGGCATATATAAATATCTGATTCTGGTGTCATGTGACACTCATAAGTAAGGACGACATGACTGAATCAGAAACGCGTCGGATGAAGTCCCATTTCCAAGTGCTTTGCTGTGATTTTAAATAAACACAAATAAAGGCTAGCTTTTACGATTCATACCAGACCTCGTGCGAGACGGGGAAAGAGTCGGGAGCTGTGGGGGAGCTGGAAAAGTTTTGTTTTTGAATGGACAATAAGCAATGCTTAATTTTTCCTGTGGTAGGGAAATTGTATCTCCATGTTTTCCTATAGATTACAGTTGACTACTGGTGGAGGTTGGGGGGGGGGGTAAACTTAAAGGTCCTTTTGTGATCAGCTTATTATTAAAGGGGTACTTTGGCGCAAAACATCTTATCCCATACCCGAAAGATAGGGACCCCTGCGTTCTCCGGTACAGCACCCCGGTAATCCAGGTACAGAGCAAACTCTGCTCCGTGCCGGATGACTGATGACTACAGCCGCCACGGCCCTCCATTCATGTCTGTGGGAGGAGGCATGACGGCTACGTAGTAGCCATCACGCCCCCTCCCATAGACACGAATGGAGGGGACGTGGCATGATGTCACGAACACGGAAGCTCCAAGCTTCCATGTTCTGGACGCCGACGCTGCCGGCCCAGAGATCACGGGGGTCCCCAGTGGCGGGACCCCCATGATCGGACATTTTATCCCCTATCCTTCGGATAATGGATAAGATGTTTATCGCCGGGGTACCCCTTTAAGGGATCCATCTCACAAGTAGGGATTGTCCAAAAAGTGGAGATCCCCTTTAATTGTAACATAACTATGCCCGGTGATCATTAAAGGGGTACTCCGCTGCCCTGCTTCCGGAGCTCCGCTCCCCAGCGTCCGGAAGTTTATTGTTCCGAACGCTGTGTGCAGCCTTCCGTGTTCAGGGCCGCCTCTCGTGACGTCACGCCTGCCCCCTCGTGACGTCACGCCCGCCACCTCGTGATGTCACACCCGCCCCCTCAACGAAAGTCTACGGGAAGGGGGCGCGACGGCCGTCGCGCCCCCTTCCCATAGACTTTCATTGAGGGGGGCGGGCGTGACGTCACGAGAGGCGGCCCTGAACACGGAAGGCCGCACACAGCGTTCGGAACCATAGACTTCCGGACGCTGGGGAGCAGAGCTCCGGAAGCAGGGCAGCGGAGTACCCCTTTAATATCTACCCTCTGTCCTGGTGAACCACCAGGTTACAATCTACCTACCTATAAATAAAAGCTTCCTCTTATGGTAAAAAAAAAATGGGTTCCAGCTGTGTTTATTCTGCCGTGACAGTTCTAATTTGCATGCATCATCATAACAATGAGTAAGTTCAGACAAAGCCAAAACATGTTTCTATGTAATTTTTATGAGTGTTTTAAAAAATGCTCTCCATCTTCTCCCGGTCTGAAGCTGCCCTACTTTCACTTAACAAACGGGCGAGTTGCACAAGACTTCTCAGAGTTTTCACACGGGTGATGGCCGGATTCTAATAATTATAAACATGTTTGTCTGAACACGTCCTGAATATACGTTCCAGCTAATTACAGTGTCGGGATAATTGGCTTGGAGCATTGTAATGTGGAGCCATTGTGGCTACGCTAAGTATGTACTCGATCCAAGGATTCTGATGCTTTCAGCTGCATAATAACTTGTACAACCAGTACAGCCCTCGGAAGGATACCACGCTCATTTCCATGCATGGTCTGCCAGGATTGGAGAGCGGCGCTTAAAGGGGTACTCCCGTGGAAAACTTTTTTTTTTTTAAATCAACTGGTGCCAGAAAGTTAAACAGATTTGTAAATCACTTCTATTAAAACATCTTAATCCTTCCAGTACTTTTTAGCGGCTGTATACTAAAGAGAAATCCAAAAAAAAGAAATGCATTTCCTCTGATGTCGTGACCACAGTGCTCTCTGCTGACCTCTGCTGTCCATTTTAGGAACTGTCAAGAGCAGGAGAAAATCCCCATAGCAAACATGTGCTGCTCTGGACAGTTCATGAAATGGACAGCAGAGGTCAGCAGAGAGCACTGTGGTCATGACATCAGAGGAAATGCATTTCTTTTTTTGGATTTCTCTTTAGCATACAGCCCCTAAAAAGTACTGGAAGGATTAAGATTTTTTTTTTTATAGAAGTGATTTACAAATCTGTTTAACTTTCTGGCACCAGTTGATTTAAAAATAAAAAGTTTTCCAAGGGAGTACCCCTTTAAAGCTACAGGTGAATTTTTAATAATCTTCCTCTTACTACAGAGGGCAGCAGAGTGCAGGGAAGTTCTGGGAGGCACCGACTCAAGCCGAAGACCAGCGCATCTATGGTTAAAAGTATCCAAACTTAAATTTTTGGAAGGATCCATCAAGAAGAATTTTATGTGATCCAACAGCCCAAGATTCTATGGTCTAAAATTTAGTTCCTGAGCTGATATAAACCAAGAACAAGGTTCATACATACATGACCAGCATGGTTGCATAGGGTGCAATACTTGCCACTGCTAAAAAAGGGTACCACTGAGAATGTGGAGGTGCACCCCAATCTATATGAAGGCAGCTTTATTGGATCCATTTACATTATTGGGCAATATTATTTATGCAACTGTCTGGAGGTGTTACTTGGGCACCAAAAATATTTGACCATATTTTTGGTCACTATTTGCCACACTATAAGGAGGACTGTGAACAGAACCTACCACGCCAGGCATTCTCTAACCTATGTCCGGCATGAAAAAGTGAAAAACTTGTTCACTCCATAAATAAGCAGGAGGATGGGGTCTGTCTATCCAACAGGAGAGAGGCCCCCAACAAACCTTTCTTTCACCTCCGGACTGAAATGCCCGTGCAAGGTTTAAGGTTCAAAGTCCCTTTTTGCCAAAGCTACTGGCATCCACCTTGGTGTTAGCCAGAGTGTAAACCAAGGAGCCGTAAACTAGTTGGCATCCCTTCCGAAGCAGGGACCCGGGGTTGCAGGGAGGTGGTTAGCCTGTTGGCCACATACACACCCTAGATCGGCAGGATGAACACCTAAAATGGCTACTGCACCCTGACAATCCTAATGACACACAAATGAACACAAATAGTGGCAAAGGGAAAAAACATATAAATAAGTGAATGTGCGTTGTGTAGATCAGACAACCGGCTGGATCTATAAAGATTCCCCTACCGATCGACAGCCAGAAGGCCGGAACGCAAGAGGTGAGTGCCCAAATAGAATGGGAGTAAAGAGCGCATTATGTGCGTTCACTCATGTGGGGTCGCTACTCCCAGGGCAATTTGCACCTATTCAGACTTTGGTGCCTTGGTGTGCTACCAAACCGACAACTAACAGAACAGATACTACACCGCCAACTAACAGAACAGACACTACACCGCCAACTAACAGAACAGATACTACACCGCCAACTAACAGAACAGACACTACACCGCCAACTAACAGAACAGACACTACACCGCCAACTAACAGAACAGACACTACACTGCCATCTAACAGACCAGATCTTACACCGGCAACTAACAGAACAGATACTACACCGGCAACTAACAGAACAGATACTACACCGCCAACTAACAGAACAGATACTACACCGCCAACTAACAGAACAGACACTACACCGCCAACTAACAGAACAGACACTACACCGCCAACTAACAGAACAGACACTACACTGCCAACTAACAGACCAGATCTTACACCGGCAACTAACAGAACAGATACTACATTGCCAACTAACAGAACAGATACTACACCGCCAACTAACAAAACAGATACTATACCGCCAACTAACAGACCAGATCTTACACCGGCAACTAACAGAACAGATACTACACCGCCAACTAACAGAACAGATACTACACCGCCAACTAACAGAACAGATACTACACCGCCAACTAACAGAACAGATACTACACCGCCAACTAACAGAACAGACACTACACCGCCAACTAACAGAACAGATACTACACCGCCAACTAACAGAACAGACACTTCACCGCCAACTAACAGAACAGATACTACACCGCCAACTAACAGAACAGATACTACACCGCCAACTAACAGAACAGACACTACACCGCCAACTAACAGAACAGACACTACACCGCCAACTAACAGAACAGATACTACACCGCCAACTAACAGAACAGACACTACACCGCCAACTAACAGAACAGATACTACACCGCCAACTAACAGAACAGACACTACACCGCCAACTAACAGAACAGATACTACACCGCCAACTAACAGAACAGACACTACACCGCCAACTAACAGAACAGATACTACACCGCCAACTAACAGAACAGACACTACACCGCCAACTAACAGAACAGACACTACACCGCCAACTAACAGAACAGATACTACACCGCCAACTAACAGAACAGATCCTACACCGCCAACTAACAGAACATACACTACACCGCCAACTAACAGAACAGATACTACACCGCCAACTAACAGAACAGATCCTACACCGCCAACTAACAGAACAGACACTACACTTGATCTTAGCCGAAAGGCTGAGAAATTACCATATGGTTTTAATTTTCTATTAAGAGCTGAGGCAAGTGCTCTCTATCACCCAAAGTGCAAACATGTCACACTAAAAAACGTGCACAAAGGATGCGGTCTATCGCTAAGCCATTCTCCGACAGGAGAGAGGCCCCCAACAAACCTACCCTTCACCTCCGGGCCAAAAGGCACCTGCAAGGATCCAGGTTCGATGCCCCTTTTCGCTGAATCTACTAAGGGGCCGCAAATGCACCTGGCTTCAACCTAGGCGTTAACCAAGGTATCAGCCAAGGAGCCGTATACTGATAGCATCTTGACCGAAGCCAAGATGCCCAGGGGTAGCAGGGAGGTGAGGAACCTAATGGCCACACACCTCCCCTTGACCGCCAGGAGGGACACCCAGAAGGGCTACCGCATCCTGACAATCCTGTGTACAAAGAAAAACACGAAACGTGGCACAGTGACATACAAAAAAATTATAAATAAGTGAATGAAGTGCAGATATACTGCCCGGTCATCAAGACGGATCTATAAAAATGTCCCTGATCCTAGCCAGAAGGGCGGGATACCAAGGGTGAGTGCCAAAGGCGAAGAGTAATGGTGCAGTGCGTTCACTCAGTGAGTTATAACACCCAGTGAGTTTCGGCACCTCAGTGTCACCACTCCCCGAGGCACAGAAGTACCTCGGCTCTACACCCCCCTACCTCATGGCGAGACCCGGAGGAAGCAGATCACATCGGGGCAGCCGTCAAGCTGATTCCTCAGAACCAGCCCTGGAACACCCCGGTACACCTGCCCCCTCCATGCAGCACCCATCCTACATCAATGGGCGAAGACCAAACCACTGATAAGATCAGATACTACACTTGATCTTAGCCAAAAGGCCGAGAAGCGATACATATGGTTTTAATTACTAATAACTCTGCTCCATCACCAAAATTATTTACAAAGTTGAAGAACATTTAAAGTTCAGCCCGTAGAACCCCCTTAAGTCTTGGATTATAGAGAAGTGCTGCAGAACAAGGGCTCATGAATCATTTAATCTCAAGCAATTACGAGAAAATCCATTTCTCCTATATGGTAGCGAAGCCTTTTAATTGAAGGGATCAATGACGGATGTAACAATTACAGCAGGGATCTTATCGCCTCCGGCCAAACACACCTACAAGGGAACGATGGTAATGAGTTTCACACATTGAAATTCAGGGACGACAACAACCTGAGAGGAACGCCACACAAAGATGGCATTTAGCAGCTTGTACTAAACTTCTCTTTTTTGACCTTTCTGTTTTTTTGTGTAAATGGACCTACGACAAAAGTGTCACAATCCACACAATAGAGATTAAGGCTACGTTCGCACCTTGGAACTTCCGTCTTGAATTCCGCAAAATTTACTGCCTGTTATCATCCAGAGGATTCCGGAGTCCCAGTCACACAGATGGATTTCCGCATTTTGGAGTCCGCAAAATGATAAGAGATGTCTGTAGATTTTGCGGAATTCCGTTCAGAGCTCTATAGAAGCTAATGGGACGCTGAATTCTAGCGGAATCTGTGTTTTGAAATCAAAATCAAAAATTCCACACTAATGGAATTCCGCTCAAATTCTGCAAAACTGCTAAAAGTCTGCTTTTCTGAGCGGAATCGTAGAATTTCTACCATGCGAACATAGCCTAAAGCAGTGGTCTTCAACCTGCGGACCTCCAGATGTTGCAAAACTACAATTCCCAGCATGTCCGGACAGCCGTTGGCTGTCCGGACATGCTGGGAGTTGTAGTTTTGCAACATCAGGAGGTCCGCAGGTTGAAGACCACTGGCCTAAAAAATTTACGGAATGTCCGGAAGGCGCTAGGACCCCTAGGAAATAAGCCTTCCAAGGCTGGGTTCACACCACGATTTTGCTATACGGTTCCTGTATCAGGTTTTTGATTTAAAAAAAAAACATTCCTCAAAACCGGACTAAACTGTATCAAAACGTGCGTTCAAATTTTTATCTGTATACGGTTTGAAAAATGATGTCCGGTTGCATCCGTTTTTTAAGAAAAAAAACGTATACGTTTTGAACTTTTCACTAAAATAATGAATAAAGTTTCACTTGTTTGATTGAAATTCCCCCAAAAAAATAAATGTGGAAAGTCAAAAACCGTATGGTGCAAACCGGATGGAACCGTACGCACATACAGTTCTGTACGGTTCCCATTGACTCCCATGTTAAAAAAAAAACTCCCATGTTTTCTGTCCGGGAAAAAAAAAAGTAAAAAAAACGTGTGGTTTGAAAAACGGAGACCACCGTATATACGGTTTTGAATGGAAAGTCTATGGCCACGGTTTGCTGTACAGTTGCATAAGTTTTTTTTTTTAAATGTATCCAAAAACTGTATAGAAAAATCGTGGTGTGAACCCTCATAGACAGCAATGCATTTCCGTGCGGAATTCGCTGAAAAAAATAGACGTGTATTCTTTCTGCGGATGCCGGAACCGTGTGCAGAGTGCAGCAGAACCTCATAGAAATCAATGGGTCTGCAGTGGAATGTACGTGCGGAATGTTACTGCATTATTCCGCTCAGAAATTCCGCCATGTGAACATAACCTAAGGAAAGAATTGGGAATTCTGGGATTATAGGTGTGATGGGAATTGGCGTAAACAGCTGTTGCAAAACTAAAACTCCCAGCATTTCCGGGCATCAATGTGGAATCGCCAGGAAAAAACGTAGTCTGCGCTAGATAAGGATGTGTGAGAGTTTATGGAGTTTATCCTTACCTTATACTGGCTATAGACACGAGGTTTTCCATGATGATTCCTGAGAATTTTAACAGATCTTACCAAAAAAGGAAATGGGAATGCCTAAGGGTTAAATTCAGGCGGAATCCAACTTTTCAAAGCAGATCCTGAGATGTAAGGAAAATACATATCTTAAAGGGGTACTCCACTGGAAAACTTTTTTTTTTTTTTTTTTTTTTAAATCAACTGGTGCCAGAAAGTTAAACAGATTTGTAAATGACTTCTATTTTAAAATCTTAATCCTTCCAGTACTTATCAGCTGCTGTTATGACGCACAGGAAGTTCTTTTCTTTTTGAAATTCCTTTCTGCCTGACCACAGTGCTCTCTGCTGACACCTCTGTCCATTTTGGGAACTGTCCATAGCAGGAGAGGTTTGCAATGGGGATTTAGTTCCTACTCTGGACAGTTCCTAAAATGGACAGAGGTGTCAGCAGAGAGCACTGTGGTCAGACAGAAAAGAAATTTAAGAAGAAAATAATTTCCTGTGGATCATACAGCAGCTGATAAGTATTGGAAGGCTTAAGATTTTTTTTAATAGAAGTCATTTACAAATCTGTTTAACTTTCTGGCACCAGTTGATTTAAAACAAATTTTTTTCAGTGGAGTATCCCTTTAAGTCCAAGAGGTGTAACATAAAGCTCCTGGTTCTCAGTGCAAAATCTGTCACAGTAGCCCCTCTTCCTATGTGCTGTTCATGACACTGATATCTTCTTATTTGAAATAAAGGGGGCAATTGGGACCAATCTCTACACCTGTATAGCCACTGGAGAAAGAAAGATCAGGCAAGTTGGATTTTAACTGCCTGATCCTTTTGTACAAAGGGAGATGAGTCTGGTAGCAGATTCTAGAAACTGGTTGTCTTGCTGGAGATGGGTGATGTGGAGAAGCAGCGGGAAGCATAGTAATATACGGCAGGGAGTGGGGTGAATATCCGAATTTTAAATTAAAGGGGTTCTCCACCATAAGGTGATTTTAGTATGTACCTGGCAGACAGTAATGGACATGCTTAGGAAGGATCTGCGCTTGTCTTGGGGCTAAATGGCTATGTTGTGAGATTACCATAACACTGTGGCTAGCTTTTTGTGAACTGGTATTTCCTGTTTGAGTTTTCTTTTTTTGACTACAAACCCCACAATTCCATTTTACTCCCTCCCACACATCAGCCACCCCACCCATTGAAACATAAATGAGCTGCATCCATTCAAAAGACCTGTGGTTTTCAATCAGGGTGTCTATAGTTGTTGTATTAGTTGCAGATTGATCCCTCCACCCATTGGAGCAGACAGGCTCCCTGTCATAAGCTGACTAGTGATGTCAGGTCTCGGCCGCATTGCAACTTGGGAAAAATCTGAGACAACAGTAATTTTGTAATGACAGATAGTAATGGACATGCTTAGGAAGGATCTGCGCTTGTCTTGGGGCTAAATGGCTATGTTGTGAGATCACCATAACACTGTGGCTAGCTTTTTGTGAACTGGTATTTCCTGTTTGAGTTTTTATATTTTTTTACTACAAATCCCACAATTCCATTTTCCTCCCACCCATTGAAACATAAATGAGCTGCATACATTCAAAAGACCTGTGGTTTTCAATCAGGGTGCCTACAGCTGTTGCATTAGTTGCAGATTGATCTCTCTCCCACCAAGCGATCGCTCCACCCATTGAAGCGGACAGGCTCCCTGTCATCAGCTGACTAGTGATGTCACGTCTTGGCCACATTGCAACCTGGGAAAAAATCTGAGACAACAGTCATTTTGTATACTGTTAAAAATAGTGGGGTGAAAATCACAGAAGAATTGTAAGAAAACCGTCACATACAGGTACAGACACTATATTATGAACTACACTAACTTTACAGCCCCTGTGTAGTCAAAAAAAATTAATTCCTGGAATACCCCTTTAATTTTGCAAATGGCCATTACAATCGGAGGTTTGCCTTAATATTTAGATACTCTGCAATGAGGGCCAAAAATGATGGGACCTTTCCAGGAATTCTTATTTTCAAAAAATAATAAAAATTGCTTCCCGTTCCAGAATCGTAGTAGAAACTCCGTCTGTACAGTCAAAAACTATTTAGAAGTTTCCAGCCATATCCAGTCCAATAGGAGGAACCTGTATACACCTCAGAAGTAAAATTACTGCCATTGACATAAGTAGTTGACAACCTACTGAGGCTGCACCATGTCAAATGTCTCCTGCCTGCAATAGGGCACTGCCAGGAATCTGGGACATTTACGGCTTTGTTATCTATATAAAAATGAAAACATTTGCTCTTCTGGTAAACGTTCCATCACCGGTGGCGGGGTACATAAACATTCTCTGTGTTTATCAGGATCCCAGCTGGAAGCTCTGGACAAGACTGGGACTGGGAGCCAAAAGACTTATCGGCCATCTCCAAGTGGACTCCATCCCTCTATAAATCTCATTGATTTACATTTTCCCTGGTTGTCAGCGATGGAGCCGGTAATGGCGTCTGGAGAGAAATCTTCATCCACGGTAGGAGCTGGTATTTTTTAAATACTTTTGTAGTAAGAATCAAAATACTTTAAAGGGGGACTCCGCCCCTAGACATCTACTCCCCTATCCAAAGGATAGGAGATAAGATGTTTGATTGCAGGGGTCCCGCCGTTATAACGGCGGGACCCCCGCAATCTCGGCTGTGCCCCCCCCCCCCAGACATCTGGTGCATGGAGCGAACTTAGCTCCCTGCCAGATGACTGGCGATGCGGGGGTGGAGGCTCGTGACGTCATGGTCATGCCCCCTCAATGCAAGTCTATGGGAGGTGGCATCACGTGAATGGGAGTCCGGAACTTACCCTTAGGGTCTATTCACACGGGTGGAATTTCCGCTTGCGGAATCCCGCCTCAAATGAAAGCCCAATATGGGATTCCACACTTCTGAATTTCCACATGCGGAATTTCCGCCCAAATTCTGCACCAATTAAACGCAAAATCCACAAAAGCCAGAAACCACCCAAGGAAGCGGAATTGGTGCGGAAATTCCGCCCGTGTGAATAGACCCTTAGGGTCTATTCCCACTTCTGAATTTTCACTACCGAAATTCTGCCTCAAATTATAGCCCATAGACTTCTATGGGATTCCACACTCCCATTCCCACTTCTGAATTTCCGCTTGCGGAATTCTGCCTCAAATTATAGCCCATAGACTTCTATGGGATTCCGCACTACCATTCCCACTTCTGAATTTCCGCAAGCGGAAATTCAGAAGTGGGAATGGGAGTGCGGAATCCCATAGAAGTCTATGGGCTTTAATATAAGGCAGAATTCCGCAAGCGGAAATTGTACCATGTGAATAGACCCTTACGGTGTCTGAGAAACAAAATTCGAAATATCCGATTAGGTTGCAGAAATCCTGAAAGCGAGAAACTGAAAAAGTATGGTCAAAAGTTACAAAAAGTCATAATAAAACACAAATTATTTACATAAATTGTCTTTACTGAAAATTTGGTTTCACCATCCATATCAGTCCAATAATCTGGAATGTCCGAGGCTCTGTCCTCCATCTGTTCCTGCTCATGCAGATTAAATGAATTTTACTGTATGTTGTAAAAGTCCAGAAATGTGCAAAAAAGGATAAAGGACACCGCAGCCCGAATATTCAAGATGGCGTGAATAGACCCTTACAGTATCGCGGACCCGCGGACCCGTTCACACTGCGGAATTTCAGCATGTTTTTCTTTTGCGCGGAATCCGCGAGGATTGCATAGCCATCAATGGTGATGGCGCAGTCCCACCACCGAATGGAATCTCCGCTCGCGGAATTCTGCGAGCAGAGATTCCGTTCCAAATCCGTAGTCTGAACATACCCTTAGGGTCTATTCCCACTTCTGAATTTTCACTACCGAAATTCTGCCTCAAATTATAGCCCATAGACTTCTATGGGATTCCGCACTCCCATTCCCACTTCTGAATTTCCGCTTGCGGAATTCTGCCTCAAATTATAGCCCATAGACTTCTATGGGATTCCGCACTCCCATTCCCACTTCTGAATTTCCGCAAGCGGAAATTCAGAAGTAGGAATGGGAGTGCGGAATCCCATAGAAGTCTATGGGCTTTAATATAAGGCAGAATTCCGCAAGCGTAAATCGTACCGTGTGAATAGACCCTTACGGTGTCTGAGAATCAAAAATGGAAATATCCAATTAGGTTGCAGAAATCCTGAAAGCGAGAAACTGAAAAAGTATGGTCAAAAGTTACAAAAAATCATAATAAAACACAAATTATTTACATAAATTGTCTTTACTGAAAATTTGGTTTCACCATCCATATCAGTCCAATAATCTGGAATGTCCGAGGCTCTGTCCTCCATCTGTTCCTGCTCATGCAGACACCGCAGACCGAATATTCAAGATGGCGTGAGATCATCCCTCCCCAACCCCCACCCCCACGACTCGTCTTTCCACTTTAAGGGTTATCTTGTCTGTGGATAAGACTTTATCAATAATCTCCGATCTATGATGAGTAGATCTATCGGGTGGGGGGACCCCTGTGGATATGGAATATACAGGTTTAACCCGATGTACAGCACAAGAATATCTGGGACTATCTACCACTTAATGTCTAAAAGTACCGTATATAACAAAAAAATATCCTTTTTTTTTTTTTTTTTTTTAAAGCAATATTACAAAATAAGATATCTTTATTAAAGAAAAGAAAAAATACATTTCTCCGGAGTGCCCTTTTAAAATCTGTTTGTAAGGTGTGTAGTAGAGTTTTACTGTCCCAATGGGCTTCTATACCCCTATATAACCTTATCCTACGCGCCCCCATCAGGACATGTTCACGTAGTAGACAATTGCCCGTTGCCCCTATTTCCCACATGTCCCACATAATCCTTCTAGTACTTATCAGCTGCTCTATGCTCCAGAGGAAGTTGTGTAGTTATTTTCAGTCTGACCACAGTGCTCTCTGCTGACACCTCTGTCCATGTCAGGAACTGTCCAGAGCAGGAGAGGTTTGCTTTGGGGGATTTGCTCCTACTCTGGACAGTTCCTGACATAGACAGAGGTGTCAGCAGAGAGCACTGTGGTCAGACTGGAAAGAACTACACAACTTCCTCTGGAGCATACAGCAGCTGAAACGTACTGGAAGGATTAAGATTTTGAATTGATGTAAATTACAAATCTCTATAAGGCTGCATTCACATCTCGTTTTTTACATACGGGCGCCGGATCCAGCTGGGGGAGGGGAAAACCGGGTGCTCCCGTACCCCAGCGGCATCAGCCCGTAAATCCATTTCCAAACGGTGACTCCGGTCGGCTCAGTTTTGACCCGTATCCAGTTTTGTGACCAGACCTAAAACCATAGTACACTACGGTTTTAGGTTTGGTTGGGAAACTGGATACGGGTCAAAACTGAGCCGACCGGAGTCACCGTTTGACTCCGGTCGGCTCATTAAAGTAAATGGATTTACGGGCTAATGCGGCTGGGGTATGGGAGTGCCGAGTTTTCCCCTCCCCCAGCCGGATCCGGCACCCGTATGTAAAAAACAAGATGTGAATGCAGCCTAATTTGGCATTTTTTTTCCCAGTGGAGTACCCCTTTAAGTGGAGTACCCCTTTGTTTTCTGTGGATAAGGATGGTGATCACATGACCTGGTTAGAGTAATGAAACGCATGGACGCAGCTGTGCTGCAATGAAACACATGGCGGTATATGACTAGTGATGAGTATGCATGATACGGAGGGGGGAAGGCGGAGTGCTTCTTTAATACATTAAAGGGGTTATCCAGGAAAAAAAAATGTTTTATATATCAACTGGCTCCAGAAAGTTAAACAGATTTGTAAATTACTTCTTTTAAAAAATCTTAATCCTTTCAGTACTTATGAGCTTCTGAAGTTAAAGGAGTAGTCCAGTGGTGACCCAGTGGTGACCCAGTGGTGAACAACTTAGTTTGAGATCGCGGGGGGTCCGACCGCTGGGGCCCCCTGCGATCTCCTGTACGGAGCCCCGACAGTCCGCGGGAAGGGGGCGTGTCGACCTCCGCGCGAAGCGGCGCCGACACGCCCCCTCAATACAACTCTATGGCAGAGTCGAAGCGCTGCCTTCGGCAATCTCCGGCTCTGCCATAGAGATGTATTGAGGGGGCGTGTCGGCCGCCGCTTCGTGCGGGGGTCCACACCCGCTATCTGGGCCGAGAGCCTGGCCCCCGTACAGAGAGATCGCAGGGGGCCCCAGCGGTCGGACCCCCCGCGATCTCAAACTTATCCCCTATCCTTAGGATAGGGGATACGTTTTTCACCACTGGACTACCCCTTTAAGTTTGTTCTTTTCGGTCTAAATCCTCTCTGATGACACCCGTCTCGGGAACCGCCCAGTTTAGAAGAGGTTTGCTATGGGGATTTGCTTCTAAACTGGGCGATTTCCGAGACACGTGTCATCAGAGAGGACTTAGACAGAAAAGAACAACCTTAACTTCAGAAGCTCATAAGTACTGAAAGGATTAAGATTTTTTAATAGAAGTAAAATACAAATCTGTTTAAATTTCTGGAGCCAGTTGATATATAAGAAAAAGTTTTTTCCTGGAATACCCCCTTAAACCTCTTCATTCCCTAAGAGGATGGCATTGCTCCGCTCTGTGAGTACAGGTCAGGGACTGGCAGCAGATGGTCTTGTTTATGTCTTGGGTTGTAAGGAAATGCAGAGGCTGGGGAAGATGTCATACCATTTAAGGGACCACTTTAAGGATGAGACAGAGCAGAGATGGCTCAGCAGCTCCGATCTCTTCATCATGTGTTCTCGCCTTCGTAACGCACTCCAACAAATATACAGAAGGCTGCCAAGATAGCTCCGGATCGTACCCTTGTGCCCCCGCCGGGTCCTTTAAAAACACTAAAAATAATCATTTGTAAATAAGTGTCTCTTGTTGGAGGATGATGATGCAATAGGGTCACTTTAAAGTGAAAACGCCGCGCACCTGTTAATGAAGGTGAAGTAGCAATAGAGACGTAACTTGATCATTTGTAGTCAGTGAAGTATTTTGGATGATTAATATAGCATTTTGGTCTCTAATATATTCATTTTTGGGGAGATTTATCAAAACCTGTGCAGGGGAAGAGTGGTCCAGTTGCCCATAGCAACCAATCAGATCGCTTCTTTCATTTTCCACAGGCCTCTTTAGAGGCCTGTGGAAAATGAAAGAAGCAATCTGATTGGTTGCTATGGGCAACTGCACCACTCTTCCTCTGCACAGGTTTTGATAAATCTCCCCCTTTGTGTTGAAAAGTTTAGCTGTTTTTATTAGAGATGAGCGAACTTACAGTAAATTCGATTCGTCACGAACTTCTCGGCTCGGCAGTTGATGACTTATCCTGCATAAATTAGTTCAGCCTTCAGGTGCTCCAGTGGGCTGGAAAAGGTGGATACAGTCCTAGGAAAGAGTCTCCTACGACTGTATCCACCTTTTCCAGCCCACCGGAGCACCGGAAAGCTGAACTAATTTATGCAGGATAAGTCATCAACTGCCGAGCTGAGAAGTTCGTGACAAATCGAATTTACTGTAAGTTCGCTCATCTCTAGTTTTTATTTATTTTTTAAAGGGGTACTCCGGTGGAAAACATTATTATTTTTTTTTTTAAATCAACTGGTGCCAGAAAGTTAAACAGATTTGTAAATGACTTCTATTAAAAAATCTTTACCCTTCCAGTACTTTATAGCAGCTGTATGCTACAGAGGAAATTATTTTCTTTTTGACACCTCTGTCCGTATCAGGAACTGTACAGAGCAGCAGAGGTTTACTATGGGGATTTTATCCTGCTCTGGACAGTTCCTGATACGGACAGAGGTGTCAGGCAAAAAAGAAATTCAAAAAGAAAAGAATTTCCTCTATAGCATACAGCCGCTAAAAAGTACTGGAAGGGTAAAGATTTTTTTAATAGAAGTCATTTACAAATCTGTTTAACTTTCTGGCACCAGTTGATTTAAAAAAAAAAAAAAAAAAGTTTTCCACCGGAGTACCCCTTTAAAAAATATATAAAAACAGCTAAACTTTTCAACACAAAATGAATATATTAGAGATTACAATGCTATATTAATCATCCAAAATACTTCACTGACTACAAATGATCAAGAAAGTTAAACAGATTTGTAAATGACTTCTATTAAAAAATCTTTACCCTTCCAGTACTTTTTAGCAGCTGTATGCTACAGAGGAAATTCTTTTCTTTTGTAATTTCTTTTTTGCCTGACACCTCTGTCCGTATCAGGAACTGTCCAGAGCAGGATAAAATCCCCATAGTAAACCTCTGCTGCTCTGTACAGTTCCTGATACGGACAGAGGTGTCAAAAAGAAAATAATTTCCTCTGTAGCATACAGCTGCTATAAAGTACTGGAAGGGTAAAGATTTTTTTAATAGAAGTAATTTACAAATCTGTTTAACTTTCTGGCACCAGTTGATTTAAAAAAAAAAATAATGTTTTCCACCGGAGTACCCCTTTAATGGTGTTCTCCACTTCCCCAGCATTTGGAACATTTTGCTCCGAACGCTGGGTGCGGGCTTCGGGGGTTGTGACGTCACGGGCACGCCCCTGGTGATGTTACAGCCATGCCCCCTCAATGAGGGGGCGTGGCCGTGACGTCATGACCACTGCAGCTCACACCCAGCGTTCGGTATAAAATGTTCCGAACATTGGGGAGGTGGAGAACCCCTTTAAATGGGTTTGCCTATGAAGGATACTTATCACCTTTTATCTTTAGAATCTATAGGGGTCCGATCTCTGGGACCCCCACCAATCACAAAGATTGGGTTTACATATACAGTACTGCCATTTAAATGGAGTTGTGGTTAGTGATGAGCGTCAGGGGCCATATTCGAATTCACGATATTTTGCAAATATATTGATGACTGTTCGTCCTATGTTGGGGAAATTCGCATATTCACTATGTTCATTAACTTTTATTTTCCAATGCAAAAATTAGCATAAAAAATTAGCATAAAAATTTGCACGTAAAAAAAAAAACCTGAATATTCGTCATTACGAACATATAGCACTATATTCTAAATATTTGCGAAATCGCGAAGTGCCGATATTCGTGAAAAAAATTTTCATTATGAATAATCGAGAAAGGCGTTGCTCATTCTTCAGTCGGAAATCCACGCGGAACACATTGCAGTCTATTGGAGACTGCAGTGTCCGCGCGGTCGTAGCGCCGACTGATTCAGCCGGCGCTGGCCGCACTTGGAATCTCCGGGTGGAAATTTTCTGCCTGGAGATTCCGTAGTCTGAACCTAGACTTACTGATTGCTGTCTACATTGTCCTAGCACCACCGCTACAGGAAACGGCTGGTTATCCTACCGGGAGTGTTCGTGTCCATCTCGAGTAGCTGCGGGCTGAAGGTATCGGTGCCACTTAGTTTCTTTTTGATGGTTAGACCATTAACCCCTTAAGGACGCAGGACGTTTACGTCCTAAGCATAAACGTGGGCATCGGAGCGATGCCCGTGTCATGCGCGGCTGATCCCGGCTGCTGATCGCAGCGAGGGACCCGCCGGCAATGGCCGACGCCCGCGATCTCGCGGGCGTCCGCCATTAACCCCTCAGGTGCCGGGATCAATACAGATCCCGGCATCTGTGGCAGTGCGTGATTTGAATGAATGATCGAATCGCCCGCAGCAGAGAGGTCCCCTCTCCTTCCTCCGTGCGGCTCCCGGCGTCTCCTGCTCTGGTCTGAGATCGAGCAGACCAGAGCAGAAGATGACCGATAATACTGATCTGTTCTATGTCCTATACATAGAACAGATCAGTATTAGCAATCATGGTATTGCTATGAATAGTCCCCTATGGGGACTATTGAAGTGTAAAAAAAAATGTAAAAAAATGTAAAAGTAAAAGTAAAAAAAAAGTGAAAAATCCCCTCCCCCAATAAAAAAGTAAAACGTCCGTTTTTTCCTATTTTACCCCCAAAAAGCGTAATTTTTTTTTTATAGACATATTTGGTATCGCTGCGTGCGTAAATGTCCGAACTATTAAAATAAAATGTTAATGATCCCGTACGGTTAACGGCGTGAACGAAAAAAAAAAAAGTCCAAAATTCCTACTTTTTTAATACATTTTATTAAAAAAAAAATTATAAACATGTATTAAAAGTTTTTTATATGCGAATGTGGTATAAAAAAAAAGTACAGATCATGGCGCAAAAAATGAGCCCCCATACCGCCACTTATACGGAAAAATAAAAAAGTTATAGGTCATCAAAATAAAGGGATTATAAACGTACTAATTTGGTTAAAAAGTTTGTGATTTTTTTTTAAGCGCAACAATAATATAAAAGTATGTAATAATGGGTATAATTTTAATCGTATTGACCCTCAGAATAAAGAACACACATCATTTTTACCGTAAATTGTACGGCGTGAAAACGAAACCTTCCAAAATTAGCAAAATTGCGTTTTTCGTTTTAATTTCCCCACAAAAATAGTGTTTTTTGGTTGCGCCATACATTTTATGGCATAATGAGTTATGTCATTACAAAGGACAACTGGTCGCGCAAAAAACAAGCCCTCATACTAGTCTGTGGATGAAAATATAAAAGAGTTATGATTTTTAGAAGGCGAGGAGGAAAAAATGAAAACGTAAAAATTAAATTGTCTGAGTCCTTAAGGCCAAAATGGGCTGAGTCCTTAAGGGGTTAAAGGGGTATTCCAGGAAAAAACTTTTTTTTTTTATATATCAACTGGCTCCATAGAGTTAAACAAATTTGTAAATTACTTCTATTAAAAAAAATCCTAATCCATTCAATAATTATCAGCTCCTGAAGTTGAGTTGTTGTTTTGTGTCTGGCAACAGTGCTCTCTGCTGACACCTCTGAATGTCTCGGAAACTGCGCAGAGTAGAAGAGGTTTGCTATGGGGATTTGCTTCTAAACTGGGCGTTTCCCGAGACAGGTGTTGTCAGAGAGCACTTAGACAGAGAATAACAACTCAACTTCAGCAGCTCATAAGTACTGAAAGGATTAAGATTTTTTTTATTAGAAGTAATTTACAAATCTGTTTAAAGGGGTTATCCAGGCAAAAACTTTTTTATATATATCAACTGGCTCCAGAAAGTTAAACAGATTTGTAAATTACTTCTATTAAAGAATCATAATCCTTTCAGTACTTATGAGCTTCTGAAGTTAAGGTTGTTCTTTTCTGTCTAAGAGTGCTCTCTGATGACACCTGTCTCGGGAAATGCCCAGTTTAGAAGAGGTTTGCTATGGGGATTTGCTTCTAAACTGGGCGTTTCCCGAGACATGTGTCATCACAGAGGACTTAGACAGAAAAGAACAACCTTAACTTCAGAAGCTCATAAGTACTGAAAGGATTAAGATTTTTTAATAGAAGTAATTTACAAATCTGTTTAACTTTCTGGAGCCAGTTCATATAGAAAAAAAAGTTTTTTCCTGGATAGCCACTTTAAATGGGCTGATGGGCGCAGGACGAGTACCCATCTTGCAGTTTGCCAGCCAGGCTGCACTAATAATTAGAGATGAGCAAACTTACAGTAAATTCGATTCGTCACGAACTTCTCGGCTCGGCGGTTGCTGACTTTTCCTGCGTAAATTAGTTCAGCCTTCAGGTGCTCCGGTGGGCTGGAAAAGGTGGATACATTCCTAGGAAAGAGTCTCCTAGGACTGTATCCACCTTTTCCAGCCCACCGGAGCACCGGAAAGCTGAACTAATTTATGCAGGAAAAGCCATCAACTGCCGAGCCGAGAAGTTCGTGACGAATCGAATTTACTGTAAGTTCGCTCATCTCTACTAATAATCGCTATTATCCCTTGATATTTTTTCCAAATTCTTGCCAAAATCCCCTGATGATCCCAACCAGACTTTGCTGAATAAGCCCTAAATCTAATGCTGACTATGGATTATTAACACCAGCGCACTCGGATTCTGGTTTTCCGCCCGTTTCTCGTAAACATTAGTCGCAGGCCGCATCCAGCAATCCTATAATTATACGTAACATGTTGTGACATTACTCCGAGATGTACGAGATTTCCTTTGTACAGCAATCAGTCACCGTACATCACCCTGACATATAATTATACCGTGCGCGGCGGGATGAGAGCGTACACTCAAGTCTCTATGAGCTGGAAGTTACTTCTGCCCGTCAGGTTCACAGACAAGTGAGTATGCGGCACATGCCGGCAGCCTGGAGAGGGCCCTGTATAATTATACCGTAATTGTTTCTTGTATACAGTCCTGCTGTGGGAGAGAAGCGACTGATCACAGTTTTTATTGTAGCTTAACACACTATTGAGGTCCACCCAGATATAAACTTTATATTAAAGTGAAACTTCACCTAAGATGCCAATTTATTATTAGAAAACAGCTTGAACAGCAAATACCTAATCTGGCGGAGCAGCGTTTTGCTTACAAGGACCCACATAGCAAAGGGAAGTGGTTTCAACCAGTCCGATGGGCAACCGGAATTGCTATGACCCCTGTATGGAACAAAAGGCAGTGGGTCCAGCTTCCAAGGAAATATTCCGTAAAAATGTAAACTTTAATGATTTCTTTTAAAATGTGGTAGGATCCAAGGGATAAAAACATACGCGCCGACGCGTTTCGGGCTTAATTGAAGCCCTTAATCATGGCAAGATGATTAAAGGGGTACTCCGCCCCTAGCATCTTATCCCCTATCCAAAGGATAGTGGATAAGTTGTCAGATCGCCAGGGTCCCACTGCTGGGGACCCCCGGGATCTCCGCTGCGGCACCCCGCCGTCATTACTGCATAGAGCACACTCGCTCTGTGCGTAATGACCGGCGATACAGGGGCTGGAGCATCGTTACGTCACGGTTCCGCCCCCTCATAATGTCACGGTCTGCACCCTCAATACAACTCTTTAGGAGGGGCGTGGCGGCCATCACGCCTCCTCCCATAGACTTGCATTAAGGGGGCGGGCCGTGATGTCACGGTGGGGCGGAGCCGTGACATCACGATGGGGCGGCGACTGTATCGCAGGTCACTACACACAAAGAGATGTCTAGGGGCGGAGTACCCCTTTATTCATCTTGCCATGATTAAGGGCTTGAATTAAGCCCAAAACGCGTCGGTGTGTATGTTTTTGGATCCTACCATGTTTTAATAGAAATCATTAAAGCTTGAATTTTAATGGAATATATGCTTAGAAGCTGGACCCACTGCCTTTTATTCCATGTTCCACACTGGGAAGCTGCCCGCTTTGTCCGAGCTCCAGCGCTGCCGAATTTGAGAAAGTCCATTCATCTCTGGTTTAAATGGTGAGTGAGCTGAGATGCAATATCCACTGTTTTGTTTCTCTATGACCCCTGTAGCTTAGCAATTCCACAGATGTCCTGGCACGTCCTACATTTTTTATCCTTTCTAGGCTGCAGGCAACATCATGCTTGCAGCCACTCGTAGCCGGTAACCTCTCTTCCACCGGGACCTGCATAATAGGTGACATAATTGAGCATGTCCCCAAGGTAGAGATGCTCCCGGCCTTTAGTTGCTGCAGGAAGAAGCTGTCTGCAACTTAGAAGTGAGAACTGAAGATGGCGGTGACTGTAGGAGAGCCGAGGTGGTGAGTATGTTTTTATTTATTTATTTATTTATTGGGGAGGGGAGGTGAGGGGGTCCTAAATACAGGGGAGAAAGTACCTACAGGGAGGTACTACCTATGGGGGAGTCCTACCTATATATCTACTGGAGAAAAACCACATTCAGGGGGGTACTACATAGTAGGGGTGTCCTACCATCATAAGGTCCTACTTTCAGGGAACAGATTACATACAGGGGGGGCAAACCACCTACATACACACCGGCATACCGGGGAAACTAACTACTGGAGGTGTCAGCTTATTAAGGAAAACTACAGACTGGGAGCACATACATACAGAGGGGCACCAAACTAATAAGGAAAACTACCTATTGAAGCAACCTATCTACCTAATGGGAGGGACCTACCTGCTCCTTCCCATCTGACCTACCCATCCTCACTAACCCACTCACCTACCTACTTAACTATACGTGACACCAAACAGAGTTATTACTGTTTGGGACCCTATGGATAAGGTCAGGGAAAAAAAAGGGTGCCAGAAAAGTACGGAGATAAACATTTTTGTCTGGCAGGTTCAGCAGAGATAAGTTTTGGCTGCGAGAAGTTGTTGTGGTGGTCTGGACCAAATGTAGAAGAAAAGGGAAAGTGACCGACTCCGATCAGAGACAATGTCACCTCTGGGGCACTGGACACAATGGCACCATAATCTACATAGCCAAGAGATATATATATTTATTGTGCATTGCTTCTTCCTACAATTTTTTTTTAACTTTTGTATAAAACTATTCCGTAAGGGGTGCTGAGGTCAACAAATTTTCGGAGGGGTGACCCAAGTTGGGAAAAGATGGGAAACACCACCATAGAGGCTACTTATTCTGGTGGGATTAGTCTCATTGCCAAATTTGGAGTGGGGCCACACTTTGTCGTGACCACCTTCAGCAGTAAATTAGTTCAGGACATGAGAAATGTATGATTTGTTAGGACTAGGGGCTAACCAAAGGGGATAGGGGATAAGATGTCTGATCTAGGGGGTCCCGCAGCTGGGGACCACCGCGATCTCGACTGCGGCACCCCAGATATCCGGTGCACGGAGCGAACTTTGCTCCGTGCCAGTAACTGGCCATGTGGGGCGGAGGCTCATGATGTCACGGCCACGCCCTGCTCGCGACGTCACGGCCATGCCCCCTCAATGCATGTCTATGGGAGGGGGCGTGACGCCGTCACGCCCCCTCCCATAGGCATGCATTGAGGGGGTGTGGCCGTGATGTCACGAGTGGGGCATGGCCAGGACATCACGAGCCTCCGGCGCTGCACCCGACACTCTCATCCTTTGGAGAAGGGATAAGATGTCTAGCGGCGGAGTACCCCTTTAAGTGTTTTTCTTTTCTTGACCAGCAAACAACTACCCCCCTGAACGTGCCAGGAAGAAGCTGACAAGCCGTGAATCTGTGGTTTGTACCATCAAGGGATTATAACACTTCGGACAGTGCAGCAGGAGGCCGGAGGTCAGGAAACACCCGGTTTCCTTACTCACGTACCGGACCCGGGGAACAGAACACACGTCCTATGTTTACATGATGTATAAGCCAGAGGTTCCTTATCCTAATGCTCCATTTCTCAACTCTCGGGTTTCTTCCCGGCAGAGATGAGATTTTTCATTTACTTCGTATTAAGTTTAAGACTGTTTTTTTTTTAGATTATGCAAGAAGCAAGAAACAGATGTTCTCGATCTGCAGCCCTCAGTCTCCGGGAAAATGCCGGTTATCTTACCTAAGGCTTTATCTTGTGTTTCTGCTATTTTTATTTATATTCTTGTACCCTACGGAGTCTAGTACAAAGACAATCTTTTGGCAAAACTTCTCCACGAAAAGTCGTCAAGGAACACAATACAATGCAACACCTGCAGTCCCTTTACTAATCACTTTACATATTCCAGTATTTCAGATTGAAAAGTGGTACTATTAAAGGGGCAGACCTAAGACATATGGGATGGAGCTATTAGGGCCGGACCAAGATTGATTGAGGCCTTATGGGGATCCCCTCCCAATTTAAAGTTTCACAAATTGTATGTGTCAAATCTTTCTGCACTGATCCTCCATAAATTGTGCCCTTCCAACCTCATAGTGGTGCGATCATGTGCAGAATAGGGAACAGTGCAGCCCTGACACTTGCCCAAGTCACTGCCCCTACTTTCTTGGATGATCTGCCCTTAGAGGTGGCTCCCAACTGGACGAGGGTCCCTACGCTGAATAAAGTGCAGGGTGTCAAGAATAGTCGGTCCAAGTCAGTAACAATGGGGCAAAAATGTACCAAATCAAACGGTTGACCAGGGACAGAAATCAGAAATCAAGAGGGCAGCAAAGTGCACAATCATCAGGCAGAGGGTCGTCAGGTCACAAGCAAAGGTCAGTTATCAAAGGACAGGTCATCAGAAGGCAAGAAATATAAACACATATGCAGGAATTAACCACTAGTGTTGCTCGCGAATATTCGCAATTCGAATATTATTCGCGAATATCGCATATTCGCGAATTCGCGAATTTCGCGAATATAGCGCTATATATTCGTAATTACGAATATTCGTTTTTTTTTTTTTTTTTTTTTCACAGTACACATCACAGTGATCATCCCTCTCTGCTTCCAGCTTGTATGGTGTAAAGAAGGCTCTAATACTACTGTGTGAGACTGGCACGCGTAAATTCGCATATACGAAAATTAGCATATGCTAATTTTCGCATATGCGAATAGCCACATATAGTAATTTTCGCATACGTGAATATTCGCATATGCGAAAATAAAACGAGTCTATAACGAATATGCGAATATTCGCGAATATATGACGAATATTCGTCCATATATTCGCGAATATTCGCGAATTCGAATATGGCCTATGCCACTCAACACTATTAACCACTAACACAAGCGAGGACAGTAAGTACAATAGGAGTTTAAAGGACAACTGCTGCGGTATGACACTTATCCCCTATCCACAGGATAGGGAATAAGTGTTTGATTGCGGGGGGTCCGACCGCTGGGACCCCCTGTGATCTCCTGTACGGGGCGCCGCCATTAGCGCTCATGGTGAGCGCTAAGGCGCGTAGCGTCGACCTAGAGGTCGACGGTGACGCCCCGTCTCCTCCCCGTCCCCATACAGTTCTATGGAGGAGACACAAACGCTGCCTCCCCGCCTCTCCAATAGAGATGTATGGAGGAGGCGTGCCGGCTGCAACGTCATGCTGCGGCTGGCACACCCCCTGCACGGAACAGCCGCGGCCACAGGGGGTCCTGAGGATAGGGGATAAGTGTTAATCCTGCTGCAGATGTCCTTTAAATAAACCGCCTGCCGATTGGCTGGGCCAGCTACGTCACTCATTGACAAATGGCCCTGCAACATGCAGGGCCATTGTCAAGACAATGAGTGGCACTGCAACTTTCTCAAAGCTGATCATGACTGCCTAGCTCAGGGCACTTCGTGATAGGAGTTCCTTCTTGCTTAAAGGGGTACTCCTGTGGAAAACTTTTTTTTTTTTTTTTTAAATCAACTGGTACCAGAAAGTTAAACAGATTTGTAAATTACTTCTATTAAAAGATCTTAATCCTTCCAGTACTTATTAGCTGCTGAATACTACAGAGGAAATCATATTCTTTTTGGAACACAGAGCTCTCTGCTGACATCACAAGCACAGTGCTCTCTGCTGACATCTCTGTCCATTTTAAGAACTGTCCAGAGTAGGAGAAAATCCCCATAGAAAACCTATACTGCTCTGGACAGTTCCTAAAATGGACAGAGATGTCAGCAGAGAGCACTGTGGTCTTGATGTCAGCAGAGAGCTTTGTGTTCCAAAAAAGAAAATAATTTCCTCTGTAGTATTCAGTAGCTAATAAGTACTGGAAGGATTAAGATTTTTTAATAGAAGTAATTTTACAAATTTGTTTAACTTTCTGGCACTAGTTGATTTAAAAAAAAATTAAAAGTTTTCAACCGGAGTACCCCTTTAACCTCTATTAATCATTCCTGAGTTTCCAGGAGGTGTGAATTATAGCGTATCTCTGTGCCACTGAGCTTTGCAGTGTAGTACACATAATAACGTATATTCTGTACAATCATGTTTTGCAATGTGGTGCAGAATATAGCGTATACTCTGTACAATTGAGTTTTGCAGTGTGGTGTGGATTATAGTGTATGCTCTGTGCAATTGAGTTTTGCAGTGTGGTGTGGATTATAGTGTATACACTGTGCAATTGAGTTTTGCAGTGTTGTGTGGATTATAGTGTATGCTCTGTGCAACTGAGTTTTGGAGTGTTGTGTGGATTATAGTATATGCTCTGTGCAATTGAGTTTTGCAGTGTTGTGTGGATTATAGTGTATGCTCTGTGCAATTGAGTTTTGCAGTGTGGTGTGGATTATAGTATATGCTCTGTGCAATTGAGTTTTGCAGTGTGGTGTGGATTATAGTGTATGCTCTGTACAATTGAGTTTTGCAGTGTTGTGTGGATTATAGTGTATACACTGTGCAAATGAGTTTTGCAGTGTGGTGTGGATTATAGTGTATGCTCTGTGCAATTGAGTTTTGCAGTGTGGTGTGGATTATAGTGTATGCTCTGTGCAATTGAGTTTTGCAGTGTGGTGTGGATTATAGTGTATGCTCTGTGCAATTGAGTTTTGCAGTGTTGTGCAGATTTTATAATGCATTTTTTTAGATAGTTTAGATTTTGTGTCAAAAGTATCTATATGTTGCCTATCTACAACAGATTTAGTAGTTTGGGCCAGATCTAATTTTTTAGAGGTGCCCGGGTAAAAATGAGATGAAAAGAAGGGATGAAGGATTCTAAAAGGCAATGTCATCAAAGTCGCAGAAGTTTTAGGGCAAATTTCTTCCTAATAGAAGATCAATTGGAACCCATAAATAGCAGAACAAACAGCAGTTAATTTAACTTCAGCTGTTTGGTCATGTGACCTTTGAAGGAAATATCCTTTTAGCATCCTAAATAATGCTGTGATCTGTCTATTAATGCAGGTACTACAGCTCCCAGAATTGAGGAGAGTGTGCTCCATGTTGGGAGCAGTAGTACCTGCAGTTAAGGACAGATCACAGCGGATGTCACTCCTGACACCCGCTGCAATCGTCCTGTATAATGTATAGATGCGGGGCACGGTCGCTCTTCTCTGGTCCCCTGCATTGCCGTATATATACACCTATTATTCATATTTCCCGCAGAGAGTTGTGATGGCTGGAACCATTTGGCCAATCACAACTCTCTGTGGGAAATATGAATCTGTGATGTGAAGAACTTCACATCGCAGAATATAGTGCAGGATCGCGCAGAAGAGCAGCCAGCTGCCCGTTTCTATACATTATACAGGAGGATTGCAACAGGTGTCAGAAGTGACACCCAGGGTGATCTGTCTATTAGTACAGGTATTACTACTTCCATGCTGGGAGTAATAGTACTACCTAAAAGATTTAAAAAAGAAAGAAAAAAGTGAAAAAACACACACTTTATTAAACACATTATTAAAATACATTACTAATAAAAAGTTTAACTAAATTAAAGGGGTTATCCAGGAAAAAACTTTTTTTTTATATATCAACTGGCTCCAGAAAGTTAAACAGATTTGTAAATTACTCATATTTAAAAATCTTAATCCTTTCAATACTTATGAGCTGCTGAAGTTGAGTTGTTCTTTTCTGTCTAAGTGCTCTCTGATGACACATGTCTCGGGAACCGCCCAGTTTAGAAGCAAATCCCCATAGCAAACCTCTTCTACTCTGTGCAGTTCCCGGGACAAGCAGAGATGTCAGCAGAGAGCACTGTTGCCAGACAGAAAACAACAACTCAACTTCAGCAGCTGATAATTATTGAAAGGATTAAGATTTTTTAATAGAAGTAATTTACAAATCTGTTTAACTTTCTGGAGTAAGTTGATATATATAAAAAAAAGTTTTTTCCTGGAATACCCCTTTAATTCTAAATAATATATAATTTTTTACATTTAAATGGCCCCTTTCTACATTTTTATTATTGTAGGCTACATTTTTAGGTCCCTGCCCGCCCATGTAAATTGGTCTTTAAAACGAAATAAAAATTTTGTTATAGAAAATAAAAATTTTGTTAAATAAATTTTTTTACTGCAAAAACTCAGTGGAATCCTAGCCTTCGTGTAATAACAAAATGGAGTGAATGAAAAAATGTGTTATTTCGAATCGAGTGGAAATTCGTATTCGGTCCGAATCGAATTTTTCATGAAATTCGGAACGAATTTGGATTCATCCGATTCCATTCGCTCATCTCTACTGATAACAATTCCAGTCCTATGGGCACCATGCTACATAAGTGCGGCTGGTATCTGAGGATAAGGTGTAAGCCTGACCTGTATGTAACTCGGGTGGAGTCACATGACACCACCGTGAACCTTTATTATGGCTCCCTTGCCTCCTTGGTGCCTACCTGATAATTGCTGCTCCGCCCTCCATACTGTTCTGTTGATAATAAAAAAACTAAATACAAGATTGGTTCTGTTTTTGGTTTATTAAGTCACAGCTGGCGGCTACGAGATGGCGATAATTAACATATGGCACCATCAGGTGTCTACACGCCACCGGCATACCGGTTTGACAGGCTTATGATGCCAGCAGGTGCTTGATTCATGTGAAAAGAAAAAATGTAATAAAAACTTTGGATGACCGAAAAATATATGTTGTGTCTGGGGAAATTCTTATTTCTGGGGACAGTAGTATAGTGACCATTTTTGTCCCGCCTAGGACCTATTACATCATGAATAACCCAATAATGATTATACAAATATAGGCAGCTTTTGAATATTATTCCGAAAAACAATACCAGGTTACAGATTTAAAGGGGTACTCCGGTGAAAAACTTTTTTTTTTTTTTTTTAAATCAACTGGTGCCAGAAAGTTAAACAGATTTGTAAATTATGAAACAAACAAAGAAGACGTAGGTGCACTCACCGCTAAGCAGAGACGGTCAGGTGTGGGAGTCCGGTAACGGGATGCCGGGCCATGGCATAGGCGCTGGTGTGTGGCGCTCGGAGACTACGCCGGCAGTTTCGCACGTGAGTGCGTGCTTCTTCCGGCAGTGCGTGCTTCTTCCGGCAGTTTCGCACGTGAGTGCGTGCTTCTTCCGGCCTTTGAAGCCGGAAGAAGCACGCAATCACAAGCGAAACTGCCGGTGTAGCCTCCGAGCGCCACACACCAGCGCCTATGCCGTGACCCGGCATCCCGTTACCGGACCCCCACACCTGACCGTCTCTGCTTAGCGGGGAGTGCACCTATGTCTTCTTTGTTTGTTTCATAATTTACAAATCTGTTTAACTTTCTGGCACCAGTTGATTAAAAAAAAATAGTTTTTCCCCGGAGTACCCCTTTAAATCTGTAACCTGGTATTGTTTTTCGGAATAATATTCAATGAGTGCGTGCTTCTGCAGGCAGTTTCACACGTGAGTGCGTACTTCTTCCGGCAGTGCGTGCTTCTTCCGGCAGTTTCGCACGTGAGTGCGTGCTTCTTCCGGCCTTTGAGGCCGGAAGAAGCACGCACTTACGTGCGAAACTGCCGGCGTAGCCTCCGAGCGCCACACACCAGCGCCTATGCCGTGACCCGGCATCCCGTTACCGGACCCCCACACCTGACCGTCTCTGCTTAGCGGTGAGTGTACCTACGTGTTCTTAGTTTCATATTGATGCTTCACGCTTGTGTATGTGCACCCCGCAGGAGACATTGAGATAGGTTGCCGAGGACCTTGCTGCAAGTTATAGAAGGTGATATCGCTTCCCGAGTGCTCTCCCCGTTTTCTTGCTTCACTTTGAGATTTGTAAATTACTTCTATTGAAAAATCTTAATCCTTCCAGTACTTATCAGCTGCTGTATATTACACAGGAAGCTCTTTTCTTTTTAAATTTATTTTCAGTCTGACCACAGTGCTCTCTGCTGACACCTCTGTCCATGTCAGGAACTGTCCAGAGCAGCATAGGTTTGCTATGGGGATTTTCTGCTATTTTGGACAGTTCCTGACATGGACAGAGGTGTCACCAGAGAGCACTGTGGTATCTGGTGTCATATTGTAGCAAATAGCTATAAGGGGTGCCAAGGTTACAGATGAACTAATAAACAATGCCCCAAAATGGACAGGTAGGGAGGGGGTCCTTAATATAAATAACACCAAACTCCAAGGTTGTAGCCCGGGGTAAAAACACCTGACAAATTTCCTCCCCTATAATGTAGCTTTTATTGTCATCAATTAAAATGTGCCACAAAAACAAAAAATTAAAAACTTATACTAAGACAGAGCAACCAGGTATTGTAAATGTGATACAAAGGGCAGTCTCCCTGTTATTAGCAGGTATGCGGTACTGCAAAAAAACGCTTACATACGAACTGTCTCCATATATTATTAAAGGGTTATCCAGGAAAAAACTTTTATATATATATATATATATATATATATATATATATATATATATATATATCAACTGGCTCCAGAAAGTTAAACAGATTTGTAAATTACTTCAGTTAAAAAATCTTAATCCTTTCAGTACTTATGAGCTGCTGAAGTTGAGTTGTTCTTTTCTGTCTAAGTGCTCTCTGATAACACCTGTCTCAGGAACAGCCCAGTTTACAACCAAATCCCCATAGCAATCCTCTCCTAAACTGGGCGGTTCCCGAGACAAGCAGAGGTCTCAGCAGAGAGCACTGTTGCCAAACAGAAAACAACAACTCAACTTCAGCAGCTGATAATTATTGGAAGGATTAAGATTTTTTAATAGAAGTAATTTACAAATCTGTTTAACTTTCTGGAGCCAGTTGATATAAAAAAAATGTTTCCCTGGAATACCACTTTAAAATCAAAGCTGTCATGCCCTCCTCTACATGTTTTGTCGTCACAGCTGCGTTGGTCATGGCCACCATATGCCCCTTGAGAACGCCGTTGTGATGGTGAAATGTGTAGAGGGAGACTTCCCTGTGTATCACATTTACACTACCTAGTCGCTCTATCTTAGTATAAGTTTTATATCTTTTGTTTTTGGGACACATTTTTAATTGATGATAATAAAAGCAAAATTTTAGGGGAGGAAATTCTTTTTTTGGGGGACTATTGGCCTGGGGTTTGGTGTTATATAAGGTTACAGATGCAGTTGGGTCCTAAAAACCAATGGGGGGCCCAAAGGCCCCACTACCACAGAAGACACCAGTATTGTATATGGTTCATGGCAGGAAGAAGGTCCTGTTACAGATTTTACTTTAGGGCCTTGGAGTTTTTAGGGTTAGATCCTACCACGAAAGGGATGAGGACCACAAAACGGGTGGGGTTTAAGAAAGTACCACCAAAAAGTGAATATTTGGGGGGCATTCTGAGGGGAGTAGTTTCGATGGTGATTCATAGGCTGTTCATACATTCGCAATGAATTCTTCTAAATATACGTTTGATTCCTGATTACATAATGAGGCAATGTTTTATCGTCTTCATTAAAAATTTCCTACCATTGCTGGAATGTCTGTTTAAGTCATTTATCTGGTTTTCTAATGCTCCTGATGTCTCTCTGCTTTCCTTCTCCCTTCTCTCAGTGTTACATATAGCAGAGGGGGTGATTGGGGTAAGTTGGGAGAGCATACGTGGAGAGCAGCTGATAAAGGTTGGAGATAGGGAGCGAAGCACACAAAAGGCAGCTTGTAGGGGAAAAAAAATAAATGTTGACTGTGACTGAGTGTAGACACAAAGCAGAGAATCCGCAGCAAACTCATCCTCACATCTAGGGCCGGTTCTGCCTATAGGCAAAATAGGCAGCTGCCTAGAGAGCCTTCTTGATGGGGGCGCCGCTCTGCCCGCTGCAAGAAAGTTAGCAGCTAGCCAGCATCCAAAGCACCCACCGCTCATCCGAAGCACCCACATAGCCAGCAATACGGTGACACACCCCTTCCCCGGGTACCATAATAATCTGCATTATTTTGCCTGCTGGAGGAGCGCAGTGCCACCTCCAAGGCAGACAGACAGGCCCGCCCCCTCCCATAGACATGAATGGAGGGGGTGTGGTGTGACATCACGAGGGGGCGTGGCCGTGACATCACAACCACTGCTGCAGAAACCCAGCATTTGTTTAGAATTCTGGGTGCTGCGGGAGATCACCGGGCAGGGGGCCCAGCAGCAGGACCCCCGCGATCAGACATCTTATCTCCTATACTTTAGATAGGGGATAAGATGTCTAGCAGTGGAGTACCCCTTTAAAAATGAGAAATGTGAGGTTTCTTTTCAGATACTCGCTAGATTGGAGCAGTATTGAGGCAGTCCTAGTATAGTCCTAATAAAAGCTGATGACATCATTTGATCATTGGTGTCTTATATATCCTGCAGGCTCTTAGATTTGATGGGCCGGCTTATATATTCCTAAATCTTTGCTTTGTCCCCTGAGAAGATCCCGCGCTCCTCTTGTTCCATGAACAGTGTCATTAATGATTGCAGCTTTTTTGAGACACTTACACGTTGGACTTCGTAACTTAGCAGCGTGTCAGAACGTCCCTGCCGGCTGGTGAGTCACCGTTATACGGGACTATTTTAGGTCACAGTCCTAAAAGTATAACTCAGTGGGAACTGTGGACCTACAGATCCCGATACAGCCAGTACTTGGCCACAATACTGTGATACCTGAAAAACCTCACAATAGTGACAACGTTTCCCAAAAAGTTATTTTATCATCTCATCCTAGAGTTCAGATCACTTTTTGTTGGTGTGGTTTTCTTTAATGTAGATATCACAATTGACAGTGACGCTATGTAACAGTGCCTGGCATTGGATCCGGAGGGTGAGCGGTGCTACCTAGGACCTTTATGCATTGTGTCTGATTTATTACCTATAACATGTTATCTGCAATTTTTAATTTGATATTTATGTCATGTGATTGTGGTTTGGCCTTATGATATCTGCTAGTATCAGGATGGACCCCATTTTAGCATCATTCCTTGTGGCATAAATTCTACAAGGTGCTGGACACATTCTTCAGAGATTTTTGCTCCATATGGACATGATGACATCACACAGTTCCTCCATATGGACATGATGACATCACACAGTTCCTCCATATGGACGTGATGACATCACACAGTTCCCGCATATGGACATGATGACATCACACAGTTCCTGCATATGGACATGATGACATCACACAGTTCCTCCATATGGACATGATGACATCACACAGTTCCTCCATATGGACATGCTGACATCACACAGTTCCTCCATATGGACATGATGACATCACACAGTTCCTCCATATGGACATGATGACATCACACAGTTCCTCCATATGTACATGATGACATCACACAGTTCCCCCATATGGACATGATGACATCACACAGTTGCTCTATATGGACATGATGACATCACACAGTTCTTCCATATGGACATGATGACATCACACAGTTCCTCCATATGGACATGATGACATCACACAGTTCCTCTATATGGACATGATGAGAATCTCCGGTTCCCCCACATCCCAGTGGTGATCTATTGGATGAGATCTGCTGACTGTGGAGGCCATTGGAGTCATGTGACCTCATTGTCATGTATGAGATGATGTCATGTGACCTCATTGTCCTGTATGAGATGATGTCATGTGACCTCTGTCATGTATGAGATGATGTCATGTGACCTCATTGTCCTGTAGGAGATGATGTCATGTGACCTCATTGTCCTGTAGGAGATGATGTCATGTGACCTCATTGTCCTGTAGGAGATGATGTCATGTGACCTCATTGTCCTGTAGGAGATGATGTCATGTGACATGGGGCATTATCCTGCTGGAAGTATCATCAGAAGATACAGGGGACACTGTGGTCATAAAGGGATGGACATGGTCAGTAACAATACTCAGGTGGCCGTCGTGTTTATACCATGATCGATTGGTAATAAGGGTTTTTAAACTGTGCCCAGAAAATGTCCCCCCCCCCCCATTACACCACCACCACCAGCCTGACCCACTGATACAAGGCAGGATGGATCTTTGCTTTCATGTTTACACCAAATTCTGACCCTGACATCTGAATGTCACAGCTGGAATCAAGAGTCAGACCAGGCAACGTTTTTCCATCTTCCATTGTCCAGTTTTCGTGCCTGTGTGAATTGTCGCCTAAGTTTCCAGTTCTTAGCTGACAGGAGGGGCACCTGGTGTGGTCTACTGCTGCTGTAGCCCATCTGCTTCAAGATTGGATGTGTTGTGTGTTCAGAGATGGTGTTCTGCAGACCATGGCTGTAACAAGTGGTAATTTGAGTTACTCTTACCTATCTGTCATCTCTAACCAGTCTGGCAGTTCCGGCAACACTGCGGGAGCGCTGCCACTGCAGCGTCTGCATCTGGATCATTACTTGTAGCGCCAATTCTCAGGCTCTTTCCCTGGGGTCATGTCCAATGGATACTCACCATGATCCACTGAGGATATGTACACACCTATAGGAATTAGGGGTCCATCACTTTACGAATACCCTGATGCACATGCTCTAATACAATAACCTAATTCTATATGACTCACACAGGTCCCTTTTGTTTCCCTTGAGGAAGCAGGTGTCTTATGAGTATTATTTAGACGCTTGCAGAAACGCGTTGGGATCGGAAATCATGTGTATTGCTCTCTATTTTGTTAGAATTGAGAATCATGTATATATGATAGTGATGATTTATGGTAGTAAGTCCATTGACTATGGGTCTCACTGAGCATATGAATGACCCCTACCCTATAATCTGGGATCACTGAATGCGGGTCAGAGGCAGCAGTTGTCCCTAGGTGGACTGTTTTGTGATTATTTACTTTATGAATTTTTCTATTATATACATTTTTGGTATCCACATTAATTTGGTGTATATTTTATATGAACCAGTAAAGATTAAGTTTTAGAAGTATCTTTTTTTTCCCTTGGAAAATTCTATATCTATTTCTAATATTAAAGGTGGCTCTTTTTCTAAAATTTGGCATACGTGTGGCCTTTCCCGTACACATTATCTATTGTCACCTCGAACCAGTCTGCCCATTCTCCTCTGACATAAATAAGATATTTTCCTCCACACAACTGCTGCTCACTGGATATTTTCTCTTTTTCCGACCATTCTCTGAAAACCCTAAAGATGATTGTGCATTAAAATCCCAGTAGATCAGAAAGACTCATAGTCACTTAAAGGGGTTATCCAGGAAAAAAACTTTATATATATATATATATATATATATATATATATATATATATATATATATATCAACTGGCTATAGAAAGTTAAACAGATTTGTAAATTACTTCTATAAAAAAAAATCTTAATCCTTTCAGTACTTATGAGCTGCTGAAGTTGAGTTGTTCTTTTTTTTCTAAGTGCTCTCTGATGACACCTGTCTCGGGAACTGTCCAGAGTAGAAGCAAATCCCCATAGCAAACCTCTTCTACTCTGTGCAGTTCCCGAGACTAACAGAGATGTCAGCAGAGAGCACTGTTGCCAGACAGAACAGAACAACTCAACTTCCGCAGCTGATAGTTATTGGAAGGAGTAAAGGGGTATTCCAGGAAAAAAAACTTTTTTATATATATATCAACTGGCTCCAGAAAGTTAAACAGATTTGTAAATTACTTCTATTAAAAAATCTTAATCCTTTCAGTACGTATGAGCTTCTGAAGTTAAGGTTGTTCTTTTCTGTCTAAGTGCTCTCTGATGACACATGTCTCGGGAAACGCCCAGTTTAGAAGAGGTTTGCTATGGGGATTTGCTTCTAAACTGGGCGTTTCCCGAGACAGGTGTCATCAGAGAGGACTTAGACAGAAAAGAACAACCTTAACTTCAGAAGCTCATAAGTACTGAAAGGATTAAGATTTTTTTTTTTATAGAAGTAATTTACAAATCTGTTTAACTTTCAGGATCCAGTTGATATATATAAAAAGTTTTTTCCTGGAATACTCCTTTAAGATTTTTTAATAGAAGTAATTTACAAATCTGCTTAACTTTCTGGAGCCAGTTGATATATATATATATATATATATATATATATATATATATATATATATATATATATATATATATATCAAGTTTTTTCTTGGAATACCCCTTTAAATTCCCTTTCTTCCCCATTCTGATGCTCAGTTTGAACTTGTTTTGACCATGTTTACATGCCTAATGGAATTGAGTTGCTGCCATGTGATTGGCTGATCGGCTATCACAAACGCCACCACTATTTTTGAACGTAAAAATGACGACACCTATAAAGTTTGGCGTGGTATTATTAGCCCACAGAGTAAATCTGCACAGTAAGGTTCACAGCTCCTGCTTTTATCTAGGTATCCTCACTGTGTGCGCAACAGCCAAGGTTGTCTAAATATGGAAAATAAAGAGGCCGCTGACGCTGCGGCACTTCAAGGCGATCCTTATACATAAATAAATACAGATGAAAGATTGGGTCATGTTCACAGAGGAGGGCAAAATGACCTGGATTTTCCTGGCAACTTTGTGTTAATGTGTTGTTTAATACCGATTCAATTAAAGGGGTACTCCGGTGGAAAACATTATTATTATTTTTTTTTAAATCAACTGGTGGCAGAAAGTTATACCGAATTACATTTACCCTTCCAGTATTTATTAGCTGCTGTATGCTACAGAGGAACATCTTTTCTTTTTGAATCTCCTCTTTGTCTTGTCCACAGTGCTCTCTGCTGACACCTCTGTCCGTATTAGGAACTGTCCAGAGCAGGGAAAAATCCCCATAACAAACCTATGCTGCTCTGGACAGTTCCTGACACGGACAGAGGTGTCAGCAGAGAGCACTGTGGACAAGACAAACAAAGAAATTCAAAAAGAAAATAATTTCCTCTGTAGCATACAGCTGCTAAAAAGTACTGGAAGGGTAAAGATTTTTTAAGAGAAGTAATTTACAAATCTGTTTAACTTTCTGGCACCAGTTGATTTAAAAAAAAAAAAATGTTTCCCACCGGAGTACCCCTTTAATTGGACCAGTTAACCCTTCTCACGATGGAGTTCTATTTATTATGTCCATTCACATACACAGAGGAGGTGACGCTTATTTTACATTTTTCCATAACTGGCTCCTTTTGCATTTTGAATGATTTGCTTTGCTGTATAAAAAAAAATAATAATAATAATAAAACTGTCTAAAAAAAATACCTGTTACATATTATTCGCTTAGGTTGGTGTTTCCCAACCAGGGTGCCTCCAGCTGTTGCAAAACTACAACTCCCAGGATGCCCGGACAGCCAAAGGCTGTCCGGGTATCCTGGGAGTTGTAGTTTTGCAACAGCTGGAGGCACCCTGGCTGGGAAACACTGGCTTAGTTGGTAATGTGTCTCATTGGGGAGCCCACTAAGTTAGCAAAGTAGGCAATGCTTACTAGTGAAAAATATGCTAATTAGCCAACTTCCTTCTGGAGCTAATTTGCATAGAATTATTTGTTACAGTATAGTTACTACATTGTAGCAGCTCTTGGCTTCAATCTCTCTCTGCGACACATTTTTTTCCCCACACCACCTAATGTGTCAGTCGTATGTTATTACCACCCTTCACATCAATGTTTCTCTACCAGTGTGCCTCCAGCTGTTGCAAAACTACAACTCCCAGCATGCCTGGACAGCTTTGGCAGCTGAACGCACACTGATTGGGAAACACTGTCCCAGGGCATTCTAGGGCAGCAGGGCTGTGTATCAGGGCAGTGTAAGGCTACACATGTCAATATGGGGTTGGGATATGAAGACAAGATATGGGGACAGGATATGAGGACAGGATATGAGGACGGGATATGAGGACAGGATATGGGGACGGGATATGAGGATGGGATATGAGGACAGGATATTGAGGACAAGATATGAGGTCTGAATTTGAGGACAGGATATGAGGACTGGATATGTGGACAGGATATGAGCACAGGATATGAGGACGGGATATGGGGACGGTATATGAGGACAGGATATGAGGACGAGATATGCAGGATATGAGGTCGGAATGTGAGGTTGGGATATGAGGACGGGATATGAGGATGGGATGTGAGTACTGGATAAGAGGACGGGATATGAGGACGAGATATGAGGTTGAGATATGAGGACAGGATATGAGGACGAGATATGAGGTTGAGATATGAGGTTGAGATATGAGAATGGGATTTGAGGATGGAATATGAGGATGGAATATGAGGAGGGGATATGAGGTCGGGATATGAGGACAGGATATGAGGACAAGATATGAGGTCGAGCTGTGAGAAGGGAATATGAAGTCAGGATATGAGGACAGGATAGGAGGATCAGACATGAGGTTAAGATATGAGGTCGGAATATGAGGACAGGATATGAGGTCGGGATATGAGGAAGGACATGAGGAGGAGTTGCTTTTTCTCTCCCACAAGGTTTAGTTTGGCGTTCCGGTGCAGCAGAATCCTATTGACAGCGATTCCTCAGTCTGAACTCAGCCTTATAAGCCACTACAGAGGGATCTAAAATACTCCTACAGAGAAACTATTGGGGGGGGGGGGGGGGGGGGGGTGGTAAGTGGAGGGGTTTTGATGATCTTTAGCTGCCTAAAACAACCCTAAGGCGATGTTCAGATGTCAGAATGTCCATACCAAAAATCTCCGGACTTTGCGGACTTTCTGCAGACTGCAGGCACCGGCATGATATGCTCGGGAATGTGGCGTCTTATAGACGGCAATGCATTCCATACAGAATCCACAGAGAGAATTGTGGTAGCTTAGGGGTGTAGGGTATATGGGGTGTAGCTGTGCAGTAACTAAAGGGTGCTTGTTTAATCCTTACCACTTGTGACGCCAGGGTGAGGGCTCCTCTGTATATACTTGTCCTATCACCACCCGTCCCAAGAGCGATAGGGAGGTATAATAAATGATTGTCCACAACCGGAGGGTTTTCAGAAAACTGTTGGAACTTTTACTGTAGGTTTTATGCAACATTAAACAGGAAAAGTCTTTGTACAAGAAGAGTCTATGAGGATCCTGACAGTTGGTTGGGACCTTGTGAGTTTTAAGCTCAGGAGATTTATATGCGCTGTTCCGCTGGATTTAGGGGATTGAGTTTAGGTCCAGCAGTCACGCTAGGTGTAGCAGGGAGTTGTATTATAACTCATGGTTTAGTATTATCAGGCTTCGGCCTGGTCTTGTCTTTGTAAGTTGCACGGATTTACTCTCTCTGCTAGTCCGGAACCCGAAGAGATATGCTGCTTGCTTTGCAGCGCAGGAGCAAGAGAGCGAGGATTGTCTGGCAGCTCCCTTATATGGGCAGGGGCTGGCCTTGAGCTCATTGGTCCACACCATCTGTCATTCACTTTACAAGGAATTATGGTCTAGACATGTGACCACACACGTGACCTAGGAAGGTCCTTAAACATACTCTAATAGAATTAACACTAATCACATGACCTAAAGTCCTGCGACACTAAATACAACATTAAATATAGAATTACATATACATGTAAACATCACAAAATTGAAGAAGGAAGAGGCGACTAGGGGCTGTCCCACCAGGAGGACCCTCCTGGAACGAAGTAACTCTGGCTTTGGGGACCACCACACAAGGTACGGTATACTATATGGTACCGGGACACCACAGAATGGACATGTATATTCTTTCTGCGGACACCGGAATCATAAATGCCACGCCAGAACCATCTGGCGCAGAAATTCCACCGTGTGCATGGCGCAGCAGAAACCTATTGAATTCAATGGGACTCTGCTCCATGTGAAATTCCAATGAGGAATTCCGCACAGAAATTCTGCAGAGTGAACATGGCCTCACTCTACTAGATGCTCCAATATCCAGAAACATTCTTCTGGGCGCATAGAAACACGTCTTAGACAACTTTCCAACATGAGGCCATTTTGATCTTTCCAATTGCCCCATTTTTTCTATGAATTGCCCACATAGCACAGTATGTACGGTATTCTATATAATGGGCCATATGTGCTATTTCCAGCTCTCACATGAGATTATAAGAATGCGCTCCCTTATGTGTACCGCAGTGTAGACAGCTGGGAAGGTTCACACCGACCCCACACGTGAGATCGCGACACGTGGCGAATGTTTTACTAAACGTGCGCCCGGCTGTAATCTCTACACTGCTAAATGGTATCAATCTAGATGTGGGACCCCGCTCTGACATAAATGGGGGATTCTCTGGCTGCAGAATTTTACTCTATTTGTACTTAGTTAAACAGATTTGTAAATTACTTCTATTAAAAAAAATCGTAATCCTTACGGTACTTATCAGCTGCTGTTATGATCCTCAGGAAGTTTTTTTTCTTTTTGAATTTCCTTTCTGTCTGACCACAGTGCTCTCTACTGACACCTCTGTCCATTTTAGGAACTGTCCACAGCAGGAGAGGTTTTCTAAGGGGATTTGCCCCTACTCTGGACAGTTCGTAAAATGGACAGAGGTGTCAGCAGAGAGCACTGTGGTCAGAAAGAAAGGAAATTCAAAGAGAAAAGAACTTCCTGTGGATCATAACAGCAGCTGATGAGTACTGGAAGGATTAATATATTTTAATAGAAGTAATTTACAAATCTGTTTTAACTTTTTGGCACCAGTTGATTAAAAAAAAGAAAAAAAATTCCAGCGGAGTACCCCTTTAAAGGTGACCGTTATGTTTAGTTGGCATTTATAGAGAGTGTCTCCCGCTCAGGACAACCATAGGGATGTGTTTTCCAACCAGGGTGCCTCAAGCTGCTGCAAAACTACAACTCCCAGCATACCCAGACAGCCTTGGGTGTCTGGGCAAGCTGGGAGTTGTAGTTTTGCAACAGCTGGAGGCACCCCGGTTGGGAGACAATGTCATAGGGACTTTCTCTGATTAATTTTATTGTTCCACCAAAATGTACCTATTTATCGGCGTATAACACGCACTTTTTAGGCTAAAATTTTTAGCCTAAAGTCTGTGTGCGTGTTATACCCCGATATACCCCCAGGAAAGGCAGGGGGAGAGAGGCCGTCGCTGCCCTCTTCTCTCCCTCTGCCTTTCCTGGGGTCTAGAGCGCTTCTGTCGGCACTTCTCACCCCCTGGTTATCGGCGCCGCTGCCCGTTCTGTCCCCCTGACTATTGGTGCCGGCGGCGATAGCCAGGGGGAGAGAAGCGGCGCTGACAGCCAGGGGGAGAGAAGGGGCAGCGGCACCCATTGCCGGCGCCGCTGCCCCGTTGCCTCCCCCCATCCCCGGTGGCATAATTACCTGAGTCGGGTCCGCGCTGCTCCAGGCCTCCGTCGTGCGTCCCCGGCGTCATTGCTATGCGCTGAACGGCGTGGCGCATGACGTCAGTGCGCCGCGCCGTGCATAGCAACGACGCAGGGGACGCACGCCGGAGGCCTGCAGCAGCGCGGACCCGACCCAGGTAATTATGCCACCGGGGATGGGGGGAGGCAACGGGGCAGCGGCGCCGGCAATGGGTGCCGCTGCCCCTCCTCTCCCCCTGGCTATCGGCGCCCCTTCTCTCCCCCTGGCTATCGGCGCCGCTTCTCTCCCCCTGGCTATCGGCGCCAGCAATGGGGCGCCGGTACCGATAGTCAGGGGGACAGAACGGGCAGTGGGGAGAGAAGCGGCAGCAGCGGGGCTCTAGACCCCAGGAAAGGCAGGGGGAGAGAAGCAGGCAGCGACGGCCTCTCTCCCCCTGCCTTTCCTGGGGGTATATCGGGGTATACACGCGCACACACGCACCCTCATTTTACCATGGATATTTGGGTAAAAAACTTTTTTTACCCAAATATCCTTGGTAAAATGAGGGTGCGTGTTATAGGCCGGTGCGTGGTATACCCCGATAAATACGGTATCTAGGATTGTAATCACTTCTTGACTGCCAAGTCCATAACCGGCCATACAAATGAGATTAATGTAATCCAAACCTACTGATTTTGGTAGAAACATCTATTGTATATGGGGACCTCTTAGCTCTCCCCCGACGGCAGATTTGGACTTGAGATTTATAATAATTAAACTGTAATCCATGTGTGAACGTCAAAACTGATATTATTGTGCCATTGATATGAACCATACACATGCTTTACCAATACACCATCGTTCAGCTCTGCCGTCCTTAAAAAAAAGGATTCCACTTTTTGTTTTGTTTTTTATTTGCCCATTTCATTCTAATCCTACATCACAATTTGTTTCATTCCAGCACAGCTGTATCTATGCATTTCATCACTGTACTTAGGCCATTTGATTACCTGCTGCCAACAAAAACGTTTGATATAATGTATATTTGTATTATACATTGATTAAAAAATGTGTATATTTTTGGATGACAAAATGCTGTCCTCAGTGTACAGAGCCCTGCTTGTTTTCAGTGTACAGAGCCCTGCTTGTCCTCGTGTACAGAGCCCTGCTTGTCCTCAGTGTACAGAGCCCTGCTTGTCCTCAGTGTATGGAGCCCTGCTTGTCCTCAGTGTATGGAGCCCTGCTTGTCCTCAGTGTACATAGCCCTGCTTGTCCTCAGTGTACAGAGCCCTGCTTGTCCTCAGTGTACAGAGCCCTGCTTGTTCTGTGTACAGATCCCTGCTTGTCCTCAGTGTACAGAGCCCTGCTTGTCCTCAGTGTACATAACCCTGCTTGTCCTCAGTGCACAGAGCCCTGCTTGTCCTCAGTGTGCAGAGCCCTGCTTGTTCTGTGTACAGATCCCTGCTTGTCCTTGGCGTACAGAGCCCTGCTTGTCCTCAGTGTACATAGCCCTGCTTGTCCTCAGTGTACAGAGCCCTGCTTGTCCTCAGTGTGCAGAGCCCTGCTTGTTCTGTGTACAGATCCCTGCTTGTCCTCAGTGTACAGAGCCCTGCTTGTCCTCAGTGTACATAACCCTGCTTGTCCTCAGTGCACAGAGCCCTGCTTGTCCTCAGTGTGCAGAGCCCTGCTTGTTCTGTGTACAGATCCCTGCTTGTCCTCAGTGTACATTACCCTGCTTGTCCTCAGTGCACAGAGCCCTGCTTGTCCTCAGTGTACAGAGTCCTGCTTGTCTTCAGTGCACAGAACCCTGTTTGTCCTCAGTGTACAGAGCCCTGCTTGTCCTCAGTGTACAGAGCCCTGCTTGTTCTCAGTGTACAGAGCCCTGCTTGTCCTCAGTGTACAGAGCCCTGCTTGTCCTCAGTGTACAGAACCCTGCTTGTCCTCAGTGCACAGAGCCCTGCTTGTCCTCAGTGTACAGAGTCCTGCTTGCCCTTGGTGTACAGAGCCCTGCTTGTCCTCAGTGTGCAGAGCCCTGCTTGTTCTGTGTACAGATCCCTGCTTGTCCTCAGTGTACATTACCCTGCTTGTCCTCAGTGCACAGAGCCCTGCTTGTCCTCAGTGTACAGAGTCCTGCTTGTCTTCAGTGCACAGAACCCTCTTTGTCCTCAGTGTACAGAGCCCTGCTTGTCCTCAGTGTACAGAGCCCTGCTTGTTCTCAGTGTACAGAGCCCTGCTTGTCCTCAGTGTACAGAGCCCTGCTTGTCCTCAGTGTACAGAACCCTGCTTGTCCTCAGTGCACAGAGCCCTGCTTGTCCTCAGTGTACATAGTCCTGCTTGCCCTTGGTGTACAGAGCCCTGCTTGTCCTCGGTGTACAGAGCCCCGCTTGTGCTCGGTGTACAGAGCCCTGCTTGTCCTCAGTGTACAGAGCCCTGCTTGTCCTCAGTGTACAGAGCCCTGCTTGTCCTCAGTGTACAGAACCCTGCTTGTCCTCAGTGTACAGAGCCCTGCTTGTCCTCAGTGTACAGAGTCCTGCTTGTCCTCGGTGTACAGAGCCCTGCTTGTCCTCAGTGTACAGAGCCCCGCTTGTCCTTGGTGTACAGAACCCTGCTTGTCCTCAGTGTACAGAGCCCTGCTTGTCCTCAGTGTACAGAGCCCTGCTTGTCCTCAGTGTACAGAGCCCTGCCCTCAGTGTACAGAGCCCTGCAGGACAAACATATACCTGTATTTTAACCATTGCATATTACAAATATACATATAATGGTATTATCTACATTAAATAAAACGTTTTTGTTGTACACTTTAATGTGTCAGAGGAAGTAGTCAGGATGAACTAATCGTATGAAATACTTTCGTCTTTACATAGTTGAATGCGCTGACAACAAAATCACACAAAAATTATCAATGGAAATCAGATTTATCAACCCATGGAGGTCTGGATATGGAGTCACACTCAAAATCACAGTGGAAAACCCCACTACAGGCCGATCCAACTTTATGTAATGTCCTTAAAACAAGTCACAATGAGGCTCAGTAGTGTGTGTGGCCTCCATGTGCCCGTATGACCTCCCTACAACACCTGGGCATGATCCTGATGAGGTGGAGGATGGTCTCCTGGGGAATGTCCTCCCAGACCTGGACTAAAGCCTCCGCACCAGTGGCAAATTTGCCAATCTTGGTGTTCTCTGGCAAATGCCAAACGTCGTGCACCGTGTAATTTTGCAGGGCTCTGGCAGTGCTTCTCCTGCTCCTCCTTGCACAAAGGCGGAGGTAGCGGTCCTGCTGCTGGGTTGTTGCCCTCCTACGGCCTCGTCCACATCTCCTGATGTACTGGCCTGTCTCCTGGTAGAGCCTCCATGCTCTGGACACTATGCTGACAGACACAGCAAACCTTCTTGCCACAGCTCGCATTGATGTGCCATCCTGGAGGAGCTTTACTACCTGGGCCACTTGCGTGGGTTGTAAACTCCGTCTCATGCTACCACTAGAGTGAAAGCACCGCCAGCATTCAAAAGTAAATATCAGCCAGGAAGCATAGGAACTGAGAAGTGATCTGTGGTCACCACCTGCAGAACCACTTCTTTATTCGGGGTGTCTTGCTAATTGCCTATAATTTCCACCTGTTGTCTGTCCCATTTGCACAACAGCATGTGAAATTGATTGTCAATCAGTGTTCTTCCTGAGTGGACAGTGTGATTTCACAGAAGTGTCAGTGACTTGGAGTTACATTGTGTTGTTTAAGTGTTACCTTTATTTTTTTTTTGAGCAGTGTAGTAGTTATACACCTTTCCTCCAGCTCAATCTATATACTGCTGCTATCTCTATGGGATCAGGGAATATTGTAGCTATACACCTCGTCTACAGCTCTATCTGTATACTGCTATATCAATGGGACCAGGATATATAGTAGTTATACAACTCCCCTGGCACTGTGAGCATTTTTTCCAGTTTTTTTCCTTATATGCAGTGATTTTTCCAAAGTTGCAACAAAAATAGGTCTATTTACCACAATTGCACAGATCGCAGTATAAACGTGTAATTTTTACATTGATTTTGGAAAATAGCAGCAAAAACACAGCCAACATGGGGTAAAAATGTTTCTAAAATGCAGTAAGGATGCAAAATGTAAACATAGCCTAAAGACTTCAAATCTTCATAAAACACATCAATTGTGATTATAGTAAAATCACTTGCAACCTATTATCTTCATCAAAACTGCACATAATGTGAACTGATCTAATATCACTTATGGCCGTTTTGGCTTTCATTAGATGAATTGTAGTGATAAGACTCCACCTCCTCTCTCTGTCTGCAAAGCCAGAGGATTAATGGGAGATTTAAAAAAGCATGGGACAATATTTTCTTTTATACAGGACTATGACTTTTCCTTTATCTAAAACCAATTCTCTGTATAGTAGATAAGGCTATGTTCCCTATGTTCACCTGCATGGGTCTTCCTTTCAGAATCCGCTTAAAGGGGTACTCCTGTGGAAAACATTTATTTTTTTTTTTAAATGTGCACTGTCAGATACAAAAACTTTTGATATGTTGTAAAGCATGTATAACCAATAGATTTTGCAATTGCTTTCATTAGAAAATGTTCAGTATTTCATATTGAAAAATCCAGTCAAACAACTGCCCCCCCTTCCTGCTTGGACACATACTAGTCCTGCTGTGTCCATGCGTCATCAGCTATGTCAGTGGTGGGCAACCTTTTTTTTCAACTGAGCCAAATCTCGCCAAAACCACGATTTAAATTTATTTTGCGAGCCACATTTTTAAAACCGAAAATACATAGGATGGTACACTGTTTTTAATACGTTTTTATTGAGGGGCACATGACAGGGGGCATTATAAGTGAGGGGCACATGTCAGGGGGGCATTATAAGTGAGAGGCACATGACAGGGGGCATTATAAGTGAGGGGCACATGTCAGGGGGGCATTATATATAAGGGGCACATGTCAGGGGGGCATTATATATAAGGGGCACATGACAGGGGGGGCATTATATGGGCACATGACATGGGGGGGTCCTGTCATTTGCCCCCACATATAATGCCCCCCTGCCATGTGCCCCTCATATATAATGCCCCCCTGACATGTGCCCCTTATATATAATACCCCATGTCCTGTGCCCCTCACAATATAATGCCCCCCTGACATGTGCCCCTCACTTATAATGCCCCCTGACATGTGCCCCTCACATATACCGTATATGCCGGCGTATAAGACGACTGGGCGTATAAGACAACCCCCAACTTTCACAGTTAAAATATAGAGTTTGGGATATACTTGCCGTATAAGACTACCCCTCCTACCGCGATGTACGGTACCTTGTAGTCCCCCCCCCCCCCCCCATTAGGTAGGCAGTATAGTTTCCCCCCCACATTAGGTAGGCAGCATGTTCCCCCACAATAGTAGGCAGTTCCCCCACATTAGGTCAGCAGTTCCCCCACATTAGGTCAGCAGCTCCCCCACAATAGTAGGCAGCTCCCCCACATTAGGTCAGCAGTTCCCCCACAATAGTAGACAGCTCCCCCACATTAGGTCAGCAGTTCTCGCACATTAGGTCAGCAGCTCCCCCACATTAGGTCAGCAGCTCCCCCACAATAGTAGGAAGCTTCCCCACAATAGTAGGCAGCTCCCCCACAATAGTTGGCTGCTCCCCCCCCCCCATATTAGGAAGTTCCCCCACAATAGTAGGCAGCTCCCCCCCACAATAGTAGGCAGCACCCCCCCCCCCACAATAGTTGGCAGTATAGTTCCCCCACAATGGTAGGCAGCTCCCCCCCCCCACAATAGTTGGCAATATAGTTCCCCCACAATAGTTGGCAGTATAGTTCCCCCACAATGGTAGGCAGCTCCCCCCCCCCCCACAATAGTTGGCAGTATAGTTCCCCCACAATAGTTGGCAGTATAGTCCCCCACAATGGTAGGCAGCTCCCACCCACAATAGTTGGCTGTATAGTTCCCCCACAATGGTAGGCAGCTCCCCCCCCCCACAATAGTTGGCAGTATAGTTCCCCCCACAATGGTAGGCAGCTCCCCCCCACAATAGTTGGCAGTATAGTTCCCCCACAATGGTAGGCAGCTCCCCCCCACAATAGTTGGCAGTATAGTTCCCCCACAATAGTTGGCAGTATAGTTCCCCCCACAATGGTAGGCAGCCCCCCCCCCCCCCCCCCCACAGACATACAGCTTCCAGCCATGTACAGTGCTTGGCTGGAGGCTGTATGTCTGTATACTGCCCCCCACAGTGTTCCGGTCCCCGCTCCTCTAGCCCAGGTCACCATCTACTGCTATGGCCTATGGACCATAGCAGTAGGTGCCGAGACCGGAGGAGCGGTGATCGGAACACTGAAGATGACGTGCCGCCGGTCACTTACCAGGCTCCGGCCGGTGCGCGTCTTCCTCCGGTCCTCCTGGTACTCCTGCGTCTCTGACGTCCCGTGCGTACAACCATAGAGAGGCGGAGGATCGCAGGAAGACCGCAGGAGGACCGGAGGAGGACATGCGCCGGCCGGGGAATGGTAAGTGACCCGCGGACATCCTTATGTCCCGAAAAGATTTTTCGGGACACAGGGATGTCCGGCATAGGAAAACCGATGATTATCTGCCCGGGCCGGCTCCCGTGTGCGGCTGCAGGCGGGGGTCGGCCAGAGCAGGTAAAAACCAATACTCTATACTAAAAACCAGGGTGCCTCCAGCTGTTGTGAAACTACAACTACCAGCATGCCCGGACAGCCTTTGCCGGTCCGGGCATGCTGGGAGTTGTAGTTTCACAACAGCTGGAGGCACCCTGGTTTTTAGTATACAGCAGTGGTCGGCACTATGCGGCCCGACCGCACTGCAAGAGCCGCATTAAAGTGTGTGAAGAGCCACATGTGGCTCGCAAGCCGCAGCTTGCCGACCACTGACCTATGTCATGGACACACTTCCTTGATTGACAGCTGTGAGCGCAGGGCTCAGAGCTGGAGGAAAAATCCTCCCACTGTCATCTTGTGTCCCGCTACTGTCAGTGAGGACAAGCTGGGAGTTGTAGTTTTGCTAATGCTAGGGGAGATGTAAGCAGACAGCATACTGAGGGAGGGGGCAGAGACCTGCACAGTGAGGCCACGCCCCCTCCCTTTGAGAGGTATTCAGATTATTGAGCTAAATTAAAAGTGTAATAAAAAATAAATAAAGGTGCTAGACACATAAAAATTAGATGTACATGGTCAGGATTAGGTACTGAGTGATATATTAAAAAAAAACTTTTTTTTTGTTGGATCTGACGGGTACACTTTAAATCAACTGGTTCCAGAAAGTTAAACAGATTTGTAAATGACTTCTATTTAAAAATCCTTCCAGTACTTATCAGCTGCTGTATGCTCTACAGGAAGTTATTTTCTTTTTGAATTTCTTTTCAATCTGACCACAGTGCTCTCTACTGACACCTCTGTCCATGTCAGGAACTGTCCAGAGCATAGCAAACCTCTCCTGCTCTGGACAGTTCCGGACATGGACAGAGGTGTCAGCAGAGAGCACTGTTGTCATGAAATTCAAAAAGAAAATAACTTCCTGTGGAGTATACAGCAGTTGATAAGTACTGGAAGGATTAAGATTTTTAAATAGAAGTCATTTACAAATCTGTTTACCTTTCTTTAACCAGTTGATTTAAAAAAAAAATAGTTTTCCACCGGAGTACCCCTTTAAGGGTAGGGTCACACGTAACCTAACCGCAGCGTATTTTACGCTGTGGATCCGCTGATGACCGACCCTAGAGAGAGCCTCCTGCCTGTGCCCGTGTGTCTGCTCGTGTCAGCAATCCGCTACTACACGGGCGCACACACACACAGGGGTCTGCGCGATTGTAGTAAACTGTACTCGCACGTGCAGTTTACTCTCGAACGTCGCAGCCGCTCTGTGACTAGCTGAGGGAGCCGAGGAGCGTCCGCGATGTCTGTGCGCAAACATACAGTGTGACCCTACGCTAAATAATTGGACAAGTAACGTAACAAGTAGTCATCTTTTTGTAATTTTCCACTGAAATGGAGGATGGAGAACAGAGTTTTCGACGCAGATGTGAACCCAGCCCAAGAGAGAGAAGTGTAAACTTTTTAGAGAAGTCTCTGCAGCATATCCGTGAATGAAATAGGAAGCATCCGAAAAAGTCTACAAAATCATGAGCGTTGCTATTATTGGATTGTATTACAGTAAGACCTGTCAGAATGAGGACATTTAGTGACTTCTCTGCTAGTCTTAAAGGGGTACTCTGGCACTTAGACATCTTATCCCCTATCCAAAGGATAGGGGATAAGATGCCTGATCGCGGGGGTCCCGCAGCTGGGGACCACTGCGCTCCGGGTCTGATTACTGTCGATCACGGGGGCGGATTGTTGTGACGTCAAGGCTCCGCCCTGTGTGACAGCTGTCACGCCCCCTCCCATAGGCTTGCATTGAGGGGGCGGAGCATGACGTCACACGGGGCAGAGCCTTGACGTCACAACGCTCCGGCCCCGTGATCGATAGTAATCAGACCCAGAGCGAACACGCTCCAGGGACTGATTTTAACGGGGTGCCTCGTGCAAGATCATGGGAGTCCCCAGCGGCGGGAACCCTGCGATCAGGCATCTTATCCCCTATCCTTAGGATAGGGGATAAGATGTCTAAGCGCCGGAGTACCCCTTTAAGAATGTCAGCAGAGAATGGAGGTCCCACATGGGCTAGAAGAACATTGCAGATAGGAAGTTGGGCTTTATTGTTGGCCAACAACAAAACACTATGTAACCCTACAAAAGTCAAAAAAATCCAACCTCTGGTTGGCAAAATGTGTTGAATGTGACTTTGGGGAGTATTAAAGGAAAACTGTCAGCCGGTTCATCCACAATGTACACTAATAGGTAATAGTGTGGGGGAACAGGAGTCCAACGAGGGGTCACTTACTTTAATATGTCCAGTAGGTCCTGAGATATGTCCCCCAGAAAATCCTCTGCTAAATTCAGTAAATCGTGCACAGGGGGTGGAGCTTCGCTGGCTAGGATGTGGAATCACAGTCAATTAATATGTAACTTCAGTGTGAAACCCCGCCCCCTGTGCACGATTCACTGAATTTAGCAGAGGATTTTCTGGGGGGCATATCTCAGGACCTACTGGACATATTAAAGTAAGTGACCCCTCGTTGGACTCCTATTCACCCACACTATGTGACAGTTTTCCTTTAAAGGGGTACCCAGGCCCTAAGACATCCTATCCCCTATCCAAAGGATCCCACCGCGGGCCTCCTGCCACTGGGGACCCCCGCAATTTTACATTCGGCACCCACCTCTTTGAGCTTTATGCCGCGCTGCCAGCTCACAAACTGCCAGGTGCCGACCACGGGCCTGGAATATTGTGACATTAAGACTCCGCCCCCGTGTGACGTCACGCCCTGCCCCCGCTATGCAAGTCTATGGGAGGGGGCGTCATCACACCCCCTCCCATAGACTTGCATAGTAGGGGCGGGGCATGACATCACACGGGGGCGGAGTCTTGACGTCACGATACTCCGGCTCCGTGGTCGGTACCCGGCAGTTTGTGAGCTGGCAGTGCGGCATGAAGCTCAAAGAGGTGGGTGCCGAATGCAAGATTGTGGGGGTCCCCAGCAGCGGGACCCCTGCGGTCAGACATCTTATCCCCTATCCTTTGGATAGGGGATAAGATGTCTTAGGGCCGGAGTACCCCTTTAAGCATTACTGTTCTATTACATATCCAAACCTTGTACAGCTTTCCCTGCATGACAAGTATTCAACCCTACACTGTATGGCATATGTATCCAACTCTCCACTGCTTATTGTATGTATCTGATCCCTCATTGCATGATATATGTAATCAAACCCAAACTGCACGGTATACAGTGGGGCAAAAAAGTATTTTGTCAGCCACCAATTGTGCAAGTTCTCCCACTTATAAAGATGAGAGGCTGTAATTTTCATCATAGGTATAACCTCAACTATGAGAGACATAATGAGAAGTTTTGGGGCTGTCGCTGGGTAACACGGACTTTTTTGAACTCCCTCAAAGGTCTTCTATAGAGTTGAGATCTGGAGACTGGCTAGGCCACTCCAGGACCTTGAAATGCTTCTTATGAAGCCACTCCTTCATTGCCTGGGCAGTGTGTTTGGGATCATTGTCATGCTGAAAGACCCAGCCACGTTTCATCTTCAATGCCCTTGCTGATGGAAGGAGGTTTTTACTCAAAATCTCACGATACATGGCCCCATTCATTCTTTCCATTACACAGATCAGTCTTCCTGGTCCCTTAGCAGAAAAACAGCCCCAAAGCATGATGTTTCCACCCCCATGCTTCATAGTAGGTATGGTGTTCTTTGGATGCAACTCAGCATTCTTTCTCCTCCAAACACGACGAGTTGAGTTTTTACCAAAAAGTTCTACTTTGGTTTCATCTGACCATATGACATTTTCCCAATACTCTTCTGGATCATCCAAATGCTATCTAGCAAACTTCAGACGGGCCCGGACATGTACTGGCTTAAGCAGGGGGGCACCCCTGGCACTGCATGATTTGAGTCCCTGGCAGCGTAGTGTGTTACTGATGGTAGCCTTTGTCACTTTGGTCCCAGCTCTCTGCAGGTCATTCACTAGGTCCCCCCGTATGGTTCTGGGATTTTTGCTCACCGTTCTTGTGATCATTTTGACACCATGGGGTGAGATCTTGTGTGGAGCCCCAGATCGAGGGAGATTATCAGTGGTCTTGTATGTCTTCCATTTTCTTGCTTGTTTGTAGGTGACCAAATACTTATTTTTCCACCATAATTTGATAAAAAATTCTTAAAAAATTGGATTTTATGTATTTTTTTCTCATTCTATCTCTCATAGTTGAGGTATACCTTGTGATGTAAATTACAGCCTCTCTCACAGTGGAATTTCCGATTGGAATCCTGCAAACAAATTCCGTATTGGAAATTCTGAAGCAGCAGCCTATGAATTCAATCGGATTCTGCTGCACTGTGCACACGGCGGAAAATTCTTCAGCGGAAATGAGAACTCTGGGCTCCGAAGAAAGAATCACAATGTTCATTCTTTCAGCGGGATCCACTCGGACGTGCATTGCCATCAATGGAGGGGGCGCATGTCCGAACGGTCCTAGCGACGACTGATTGAGTGGCCGCCTGCCACACACAGACTTTCCCATTCTGAGTGAACATTCCGCCATCTGAATGAGCCCTAAGTGAGCATGTAGAATTCTACTCTGAATTTTTCCCAGCTGAAATTCCAAAGTGTGAAACTGCCCATCAGCTCTGGAAGAACTAGAAATTAGAGATGAAGCCTGCAGAGCAGAAATCTGCTGAAAAATACCATATACAGGTTATATAATGGGCAGAAATAGTGCTGCTCCTCATGTACACACACAGGGCCGCTTCTCCAGAAAAGTCACTGGAAATGAGGTACTTTAAGGGTTAATGTTCACACGTACAGGATCTGCTGCATTTTTCCGAGCTAAAACTTTGTAGTCACTCTAGTCACATAAGTCCATAAGTTCCAAATCTGCCCCAGAAAAGACCCCCCCTTTTTAATAATGCCCATGCCTCCCCTCCTCAATACATTAGCTAGTGTAGTGGTTTCTAGTGTTGAGCGCGAATATTCGAAATGAAAATTTTAGCGATTTCGTGAATATTTAAAACATAGTGATATATAGTCTTAATGATGAATATTCGTTTTTTTGTTTTTTTTTTATCCAAATTTATGCGAATATTGGCACTTCCAGACTGGACACTGATCCCTCCCTTCTTTTAGGTGAAAGATATAATTGCGCATTCACACTATGCAAAATTCATTACGCATTTTCACATGGAAAAATAAGAGAACGAACATAGCGAATATGCAAATTTTGCGAACATAGGACGAATCTTCGTCCATATATTCGCGAATAGTGTTGAGCACGAATATTTGTCATGCAAATTTTTGGCGCGAATATCGGCACTTCACGATTTCGCAACTATTTAGAATATAGTGCTATATACTCGTAATGACGAATATTGTTTATTTTTTTAATTTTTTTTTTCACATGCAAATTTGTATGCGAATCTTTATGCAAATTTCCCATGCATATTCTCACATGGAAAAAAAAGAGAATGTACATTCCGAATATGCAAATTTCGCGAACATAGGACAAATATTTGTCCATATATTCGTGAATCGTGTTGAGCACGAATATTCTTAATGCAAATTTTCATGCAAATCCTTATGCGAATTTTCCATAAAAAACTGAAAAAAGAGAACGAACATACCGAATATGCGAATTTCGCGAACATGGGACGAATATTTGTCCATATATTCGCGAATAGTGTTGAGCACGAATGTTCGTCATGCAAATTTTTATTGCGAATATCGGCACTTAGCGATTTCGCAAATATTTTGAATATAGTGCTATATACTCATAATGACGAATATTGTTTTTTTGGTGTTTTTTTACACATGCAAATTTTTATGCGAATCTTTGTGCAAATTTTCCATTCGAATGGGAAAAAAGTGAACGAAAATAGCGAATATCGCGAACATAGGACGAATATTCGTCCATATATTCGCGAATAGTGCTGAGCACGAATGTTCGTCATGCAAATTTTTATGGCGAATATCGTCACTTTGCGATTTCGAGAATATTTAGAATATAGTGCTATACACTCGTAATGACGAATATTGTTTTTTTTGGGTGTTTTTTTTTTCACATGCAAATTTTTATGCAAATCTTTATGCAAATTTTCCCTTCGAATGGAAAAAAAAAGTGAACGAAAATAGCGAATATCGCGAACATAGGACGAATATCCGTCCATATATTCGCGAATAATGTTGAACACTAATGTTCGTCTTGCGAATTTTTATTGCGAATATCGGCACTTCCCGATTTCGCAAATATTTCGAATATAGTGCTATATATTAGTAATGACGAATATTGTTTTTTTTTTTTTTTTCACATGCAAATTTTTATGCGAATCTTTATGCAAATTTTCCATTCGAATGGAAAAAAAGTGAACGAACATAGCGAATATGCAAATTTCGCTAACAGGACGAATAATCGTCAATATATTAGCAAACTAAGGAAATGGAGGATATCCAGCTCACCTGACAAGCCAAACCCCTGCCGCACGGAACTGTGTGAACCAGCACCACGGTAATGTAGAGAGAAATAGAAGATCCAGCGCAGGGTAACGTGCAAATAAAATTGCGTTTATTTCAAAATCAAGCCACAGGACACAAGGTAACGCGTTTCAGCCGGAAAGACCAGCCTTACTCATGAGTAAGGCTGGTCTTTCCGGCTGAAACGCGTTACCTTGTGTCCTGCGGCTTGATTTTGAAATAAACTCGATTTTATTTGCACGTTACCCTGCGCTGGATCTTCTATTTCTCTCTATATTAGCAAAATGTCGCAAATTCGAATATGGCCCCTGCCGCTCATCACTATTCGAGAAATGTCGCGAATTCGAATATAGCCCCTGCCGCTCATCACTAGTGGTCTCCAAACTGTGGACCTCCAGCTATTGCAAAACTACAATTCCCAGCATGCCCGGACAGCCAACGGCTGTCCGGGCATGCTGGGAATTGTAGTTTTGCATCAGCTGGCGGTCCACATTTTGGAGATCACAGCTGCTAGTGTGTAATAGTGTTCAGCTGACTTCCCAACATCCCCTTCTGTCCACTCCCACAGGCTGCCCAGCACATGGTGCCTATGCCAGGGGCACAGGGGCAGCATTATTATTTTTTTTTCTTTTTTCTTTTCTTTTTTTTTTTTTTTTCCCCACCAGTGCACTGGACCTGGTCCTTGTCAGTGTCCCATGCAGCCTCACAGCAGGCTGCCGTCACAGTGTGTCACTTGCCCAGGGAAAGAAGAAGAAGAAGGAGAAGGGGGCGTGTCCGCCTGTCTGGAGGGCCGTGACGTCACGCCCCGGGCCTGAGCGCGTGCTACAATGAGCACATGGACGGCGGCGCCGAGCACACTGCGGATTTATCGCTTCGGTTTCTGTTTTTGTTATTTTTTTTCTCTCTCTCTCCTCCTCTTTTCACCTATGGATTACAATGATCCCGGCACCAACGGGTTAAAGACACCCCCTTCCCCACGATGTAGGTGAGTATTGACCCCCAATTAAGCTTCATTTTTTTTTTCCATTTTCCCTTAAAAAAATGTTACCCCCCCCCCCCCCCCTCTCCCTCTCTTCCCAGGTAAAGAGATGGGCAAACCCTAATCTCATGCCTCCTATGACGTCATAAGTCACTTTTTCCCGATCATTCCCCCATCCTTTCCCAAGACCCTTATGTATAGCTTTACAATATGTAAAACAAAAACAAAAAAAAACAAGACCCCCCCTCCCCATAGGGCTGCCTTGCCCTTCCCTTGCCCAGGGCCTAGTTCTAGAAAGGGGTTAAAAAAAAAAAATCATATTGGGGGCATTTATTAATAATCCCTTGCGGAATTGAACCCCCTCTTCCGCTGGCAGTGAGCCTTGGATCTGTCCGTTGGGAAGATGACGGTTGGTTGTTTGTTTGTTTATTTATGTTTGTGAAAAAGTAACAAATTGTATCAAAATGTATCAAGATGGATCTGATTAACGGCCGCGGTGTAAGGGATGGAGGGGGCGCCATTAATATCTGAGCACATGGCAGGGGGGGGGGGGGGGGGGGTGACGGCTCACAGGCTTGGAAGAGGGGGCTGCCTGCGATACTGGGCATTTGGATACATTATGGTATCGTATGTTGTACAGTATCTAGGGGGGTGTTGATGTGTTTGGTGTTATGGTGTTTTTCTGTATAGGGGATCTATAGGCATCTGTTGTACTGCCCTGCCTGGGAATGTAGCTATAAATACCCTATGAGATCACATGTATACATTATGTATAGGTGCGTATATATGTTTGTATATATATATATATATATATGTGTGTGTTTATGTATAAATGAATGTTTTTTTGTGGACCTCCAGCTGTTGCAAAACTACAACTCCCAGCATGCCCGGACAACCGTTGGCTGTCCGGGCATGCTGGGAGTTGCAGTTTTGCAACAGCTGGAGGTCCACAGTTTGGAGACCACAGTGCCAAAGGCTGTCACGGCATGCTGGGAGTTATGGTTCCGCAGCAGCTGGAGGTTCACAGTTTGGAGGCCATTGCATTAGACCAGGCCCAAGGCTGTCAAGACATGCTGGGAATTGTAGTTTTTGCAGCAGCTGGATGTCCAAAGTTTGGAGACCACTCTAGTAGACCAGGCCCAAGGCTGTCACGGCATGCTGGGAGTTATGGTTCTGAAGCAGCTGGAGTTCCACAGTTTGGAGACCACTGGTCTATTGCAATGCTTTTCAACCTACGGCTCTCAGCTGTTGCCAAACTACAACTCCCAGTATATCCTGGTCATTGTGTGTGTGTGTTTGTATATGTGTGTGTGTATATATATATATATATATATATATATATATATATATTTAAGTTTTATATTAAGTTTTCTAAGGTGTGAATGCCCTTGAAGAAGGGGGACAAGATGAATAAATCTGTTCTAGATCTATGTCCATATATAAAAGCCAAAGGCATGCTGGGAGTTGTAGTTTTGCGGTGTTTGGAGACGCTGATTAGAGTATGCTGAGAGTTGTAGTTGTTTTCACAGGTGGCACAAGTTGAGGAATGCTGTGTGTGTATATGTATAATATATATATATACACACTATATATATAATTTTTATTTATTTTTTTCTTTTTTTTTCTTTGTACATATATATATTTTTTTGTACATATATATGTTGTTTATCTGCACATCAGGCAATAAGGGATTGTGGATGTGGATCCCGTCAGGGTAACAACGTGTATATTTTCCCTACCTCGTGGCAGTGACATAGGCCTCACTGTGACATGAAGCTGCAGGTGACTCTGAGATGTCACATGACTGTATTCTAATGAGCTCATTAAATATGCGGATATGTTGAATACTTTGCAGCATTCATGTTGTGGCTATTTTAGCCATGTAATGCGGTTCTCAATATATGGGGCTTTCCTGCCTGATCATATGTCTACAGCCAAATGTGGAGTACTTCAGGAGAGGAGTGCGCTGGACTTGGGAGATATTACTGATCTGCTTGTAGAGAACAGGGTTTTGTATGACAGGGCCAGTGCCTTATGGGTTAAGGGGGTCTCAATCAATCCCCATGATTATTTTTCACCCTTCCTGGTCATAGTGGTCCACCTCCGTTTCCCCTTGTCATCACACAGCAGTCACATCATGTAAGTGGCACACAAACTAGGGATGTCCCAATAAATTTTTTTTTCAAAACAGGGTATGAGTACCGATACTTTTTTCAAGTACTCACACATACTGATTACCGTTACTTTTTTCCTGTCATGTGACAGCAGAGGTTGCTCTGGACTTTGTAATTAAAGGGGTTGTCCGCCATAAGGTGATTTTAGTACGTACCTGCCAGCCAGTAATGGGCATGCTTAGGAAGGATTTTCACTTGTCTTGGGGCTAAATGGCTATGTTGTGAGATTACAATAATGCTGTGACTAGCTTTCTGTGAACTGGTATTTCCTGTTTTCAGTTTTTTTGTTTGACTGCAAATCCCATGATATCCTTTTCCTCCTTCCCACACATCAGCCACCCCACCCATTGAAACATAAATGAGCTGCAGACCTGTGGTTTTCAATCAGGGTGCCTACAGCTGTTGCAGTAGTTGCAGATTGATCTCTCTCCCACCAAGCGATCCCTCCACCCACTGAAGCAGACAGGCTCCCTGTCATCAGCTGACTAGTGAGTCAGGTCTTGACCGCATTGCAAGCTGGGAGAAATCCGAGACAACAGTCATTTTGTATGCTGGTAAAAATAAGTATTGGGGTGAAAATCACAGAAGAATTGTGAGAAAACCGTCACACACAGGTACAGACACTATATTATGGACTACACTAACTTCACAGCCCCTGTAGCATAGTCAAAAAAAAATATTCTTGGAATACCCCTTTAAAGAAGATGTCCAGAGGTTGGGTGGGGGGGGGGTGGGGATGATTTTCCCTGACTCAGCTCTTGTGTGTGATGAGGTTTGCTGATCCAAACACGCCCCCTCCATTTATTTCTATGGGAGAGGCGGAGTGTTTGTGTTTGTCCGCCTCTCCCATAGAGATGAATGGAGGGGGCGTGTTTTGTCCAGCTGACATGCTGGGTACGAAACACATTCTAACAGAGCCAAGCTGGGGCCCCTCGTACAGGAGATTGCGTCATCCCAGTGGTTGGTTGGACCCCCCATGATCAGACACTTATTCCCTATGTTGCCAATTGGGGATAAGTTTATTACTGCTGGACATCTTTAAGGCAAATGTCGAACATGAGGCCCTCACTGACACTCATAATAATATATGCCCCTAGTAGTTAGATAAGGAATCTCCCCTTATAGATAGAAGCCCTCAGTTGGTAGTGAACCCCCCCCCCCCCCCCCCCCCCGGCCAATATTCGGTAGTAGCCCCCAGTAGTTAGAAAATCCTCCCCCATTAGGATGAAGCCCCCAGTAAGTTGGTGGGGAACCTCCCCTTTTAAGTAGCATCTCCCAGCAGGTAGGTAGTCAGGTAGGTATATGTGCCTATTATGTAGTTGCCCCCAATAAGTTCCGTCTAAAAGTAAAAAATAAAAATCCCACCAACCTTCCCTCCGCTCCCGCGCTGAGGCCTCGGCATCATCCGCTCTGTTAGTAGTGCAGGACCTTCTCGTGCACTAGGGATCGACCGATATCGTTTTTTTAGGGCCGATACCGATAATCGGTGTAGGTTAGGGCCGATAGCCGATAACTTATACCGATATTCCGGTATAAGTTATCGGCTATTTATCTCCCCGCGACACCACTGCAGATCATTGATTTAAAGCGGGCGCTTTAAATCAATGAACTGCAGTGGCTTTTGCGGTGCCATAGACCGCCGCCGCCACCCGCTTCTCTCCCGCTGCCTGTCCGGGGGTACTGAGTCCTATCACCGCCATTCCCCGCACCGCCGCACCGCTCTGCACCGATCCGCACCCCCTACCGCCCCACTGCGCCGTGTCGCACCCCCCACCAGCGGTGCGGAGGGTGGGACATTATCTGCTTATCGGCAAGGTAATTGCCGATACCGATAATGCCCAAAATCGTTACCGGCCGATAATATCGGCCAAACCGATAATCGGTCGATCCCTATCGTGCACCACAGGTGTTGACATAATTTCATCATGCGACAGGTCCTACACCACTCCGTAAGTACTAAAGTCTCAGATATCGGCACCGATACTAGTATCGGTGTTTGGACATCCCTAACCCAAAACCCTAAGGTCCGGGGCGGACTATAGACACCTAGATTCTTCGCAGGGATTGTACCCCATAACATGACAAGACACAACCCCGTAGCCAGCTCCTTGTTAAGGATTTGGTTGTCATGTTTACCTAGATGACTATAGACCTGCCAAACCCAGTGGACCAAAGCTGCTGCCACCGTTTGCCTTACCCTGGCATTCTACTAGGACCCCCAGCTACAATACCCCCCATCGACGATGCAGGGTTCTCCTTCACCACTGAAGAGCCGTGCAGGGTTCTATCTTTGGCTGTCCAGACATTCTGGAAATTGTAGTTCTGCAACGGCGGAAAACACTGCTCTAAGGGCATCGATTTGACGAATGGGTCAAGAACAAGTTCACAGTATATCTAGTAACGTATTTACCCAGGTGCTTAAATTATGTACAGCATGGTGGGGTCTGTTTGCTGGGACCCCTAATTATGAGAAAGCTAAGACCTTATTCACACTGAATGGAGCGGCAACGCATGTGCGTTGCCGCTCCATTCAGTGTGAATAAGGTCTTAGCTTTCTCATAATTAGGTGTGGTAACTTGGGGGTGTAGGGTATATGGGGTGTAGCTGTGCAGTAACTAAAGGGTGCTTGTTTAACTCTTATCACTCGTGACGCCAGGGTGAGGGCTCCTCTGTATATGTATTGTCCTATCGCCACCCGTCCCAAGAACGATAGGGAGGTATAATAAATGATTGTCCACAACCGGAGGTTTTCAGAAAACTGTCGGAACTTTTACTGCAGGTTTTATGCAACATTAAACAGGAACAGTCTTTGTTCAATCAGAGTCTATGATGATCCTGACAGTTGGTTGGGACCTTGTGAGTTTTAGGCTCAGGAGATTTATATGCGCTGTTCCGCTGGATTTAGGGGATTGAGTTTAGGTCCAGCAGTCACGCGGACTTTAGCGAGGAGTTGTATTATAACTCACGATTAGATTCAGGCCTTAGCTTGTCTTGAAGGATATAACAGATCTGGTAATCCGGAATCAAGAGAGATGCTGCTTGCTTTGCAGCTGAGGAGCAAGAGAGTGAGGATTGTCTGGCAGCTCCCTTATATGGGCAGGGGCTGGCCTTAAGCTCATTGGGCCGTAACATCTGTCATTCACTTTACAAGCAATTATGGTCTAGACATGTGACCACCCACGTGACCTAGGAAGGTCCTTCAACATACCCTAATAGAACTAACACTAGTCACATGACCTAAGGTCCTGCAACACCATATATGCAATTAAAGGAGTAGTCCAGTGGTGATTCAGTGGTGAGCAACTTATCCCCTATCCTAAGGATAGGGGATAAGTTGCAGATCGCGGGGGGTCCGACCCCTGGGGCCCCCCGCGATCTCCTGTACGGAGCCCCGACAGCCCGCTGGAAGGGGGCGTGTCGACCTCCGCACGAGGCGGCGGCCGACACGCCCCCTCAATACAACTCTATGGCAGAGCCGAAGCGCTGCCTTCGGCAATCTCCGGCTCTGCCATAGAGATGTATTGAGGGGGCGTGTCGGCCGCCGCCTCGTGCGGGGGTCGACACCCGCTATCTCGCCGGAGAGCCGGGGCCCCGTACAGAGAGATCGCAGGGGGCCCCAGCGGTCGGACCCCCCGCGATCTCAAACTTATCCCCTATCCTTAGGATAGGGGATAAGTTTTTCACCACTGGACTACCCCTTTAAATATACATATAAACATCACAAAATTGAAGAAGGGAGAGGCGACTAGGGGCTATCCCAACAGGAGGATGCTACTGGAACGAAGTAACTCTGACTTTGGGGACCACCATACAAGGTACGGTATACCATACGGCACCGGGACACCACATAGGGGTCCCAGCAAACAGACCCCACCATTCTGTCCATAATTTAAGCACACTGTCACTGTCTGTGAGACTTTTTAAATGTGAACGAGTTTAGTGCTCGGCAATTTCGGGATGTCCCATAGAGAATGAATGAAGTGGTGGCTGAGCATGCACACTGCACCTCTATTCACTCAGGGGGACACATGACCTCCATTCTTGTCCCAGAGGTCAGACTCCCACCATGAGCTACTAATTCCTAATCATGTATATTTTGTGATAGCTACTTAAAGGGAATTTTATGTTTTAGTGGCATTTCTTGTTATACAGACTACATGCTATGTCCATTTGGTAGAATGTAGGTTTTTGTAATGAATGTTTTTTTATTTATTTTTTTATTCGATTTAATTTACCGTATATACTCGAGTATAAGCAGAGTTTTTCAGCACGATTTTACGTGCTGAAAACGCCCCCCTCGGCTTATACTCGAGTGAACTCTCCGCCTGTCAATACCTTCTCAGTAGTCTTCAACCTGCGGACCTCCAGATGTTGCAAAACTACAACTCCCAGCATGCCCGGACAGCCAACGGCTGTCCGGGTATGCCGGGAATTGTAGTTTTGCAACAGCTGGCAGTACACATTTTGGGAGTTGTAGTTTTGAAACATCTGGAGGTCCGCAGGTTGAAGACCACTGCGGCCTTCGTCATCATCCAGACCCCCCTTTAGTTTTCTACTCACCTCCCCTCGGTGGGAACGAAGGGTGAGCTGGTCCGGGCCATCTATGCTGCAGGGACCGTCCGGTGGGGAGGGTTAGTCGTTCCGGGCTGTCCATCTTCACCGGGAGGCGCTCTTCTCCGCTTCGGGTCTGCCCCAGACTAGTGACGTTGCCTTGACGACGGCACAGGGACGTTCATCCGCAGTGGTCTTCAACCTGCGGACCTCCAGATGTTTCAAAACTACAACTCCCAGCATGCCCGGACAGCATGCTGGGAGTTGTAGTTTTGAAACATCTGGAGGTCCGCAGGTTGAAGACCACTGATGAAGGGATTGACAGGCGGTGATGATGAAGGGGGGGGGGGGATTATGACGAGGGGGATGATGATGAAGGGGGGATTATGACGAGGGGGGTGATGATGACGACGAGGGGGGTGATGATGACGACGAGGGGGGTGATGATGACGACGAGGGGGGTGATGATGATGACGACGACGAGGGGGGTGATGATGACGACGAGGGGGGTGATGATGACGACGAGGGGGGTGATGATGACGACGAGGGGGATGATGATGACGACGAGGGGGATGATGATGACGAGGGGGGTGATGATGACGAGGGGGGTTTTTGGGGTGAAATTAGGGGCCTCGGCTTATATTCGGAACAGCTAATACTCGAGTATATACGGTACTTTCCTGGGAGGAGCATTACTGTGCATTTTATATAATATATATCATTCTTTATATACCTAGTTTGCTTTATATTCTCTATATAGTGTGTATTGCATTGCCTTCTTTTCACTTACCGTATATCCCGGCGTATAAGATGACTTTTTAACCCCAAATTTTCTTCTGAAAAGTCGGGGGTCGTCTTATACGCCGGGTATTGAGGTCCGGGATAGGAAAACTTCTGATTATCTGCCCGGGCCGGCTCCCGTGTGTTGCTGCAGGCGGGGGCCGGCCAAAGCAAGTAAAAACTAATACTGTATACTAAAAATCAGGGTGCCTCCAGCTGTTGTGAAACTACAACTCCCAGCACGGCAAAGGCTGTCCGGGCATGCTGGGAGTTGTAGTTTTACAACAGCTGGAGGCCCCCTGGTTTTTAGTATACAGTATTAGTTTTTAGCTGCTCTGGCCAGGCCCCGCCTGCAGCCACACACGGGAGCCGGCCCGGGCAGATAATCATAGGTATTCCTATGCCGGACATCCCTGTGTCCCGAAAAATCACTTACCATTCCCCGGCGGCGCGCGTCCTCCTGCGATCCTCCTTCGGTCCTCCTGCGGTCCTGTCCTCCGTCTCTATGGTTGTACGCACGGGACGTCAGTGACGTCCCATGCCTACAACCATAGAGGCAGAGAAGCGCAGGACCAGGAGGACCGCAGGAGGACGCGCGCCGACCGGGGCCTGGTGAGTGACCGGCTGTGCTATCTTAAGTGATCCGGTCACCGCTCCCCGGTCCTGGCACCTTCTGCTATTGTCCATAGGCCATAGCAGTAGATTGTGACCCGGGCCGGAGGAGCGGTGATCGGAACACTGTGGGGGCAGTACAGACATACAGCCTGCAGCCATACACTGTATATGGCTGGAAGCTGTATGTCTGTTGGGGGGAGCTGCCAATCTAATGTGGGGGGAGCTGCCTATTATTGTGGGGGAACTGCTGACCTAATGTGGGGGGATCTGCCTACAAATGTGGGGGGAGCTGCCTACAAATGTGGGGGAGCTGCCTACTATTGTGGGGGAACTGCTACTAATGTGGGGGAGCTGCCTACTAATGTGGGGTAACTGCTGGCCTAATGTGGGGTAACTCCCGACCTATTGTGGGGGAGCTGCCTACTATTGTGGGGGAGCTGCCTACTATTGTGGGGGAGCTGCCTACTATTGTGGGGGAACTGCCGACCTAATGTGGGGGAACTACCGACCTAATGTGGGGGAGCTGGTAATCTAATGTGGGGAAACTGGCAACCTAATGTGGGGGAACTGGCAACTTTATGTGGGGGAACTGGCAACTTAATGTGGGGGAACTGCCAATTTAATGTGGGGGGAACTATACTGCCTACCTAATATGGGGGGAACTATACTGCCTACCTAATGTGGGGGGAAGTGTACTGCCTACCTAATGTGGGGGAACATGATGCCTACCTAATGTGGGGGGAACTACAAGGTACCGTACATCGCGGTAGGAGGGGTAGTCTTATATGGCGAGTATATCCCAAACTCTCTATATTTTAACTGTAAAAGTTGGGGGTCGTCTTATACGCCAAGTCGTCTTATACGCCAAGTCGTCTTATACGCCGGCATATACGGTACCTACTGTACTGCTGGAACAGGGAGACCTTCGGGCCCTCCAGCAACAGGGGCCAGTTTTCAATTACAATCCCTTAATTTTAAGACCCTATAGACCACCACACTGTGGCCTGCAACCTTCAGTGTGTCTGTGAAAAAGAGAGATTTTCCATACATTGAGGGTTCGTAGACAGGGATGAAGGTTTCCAGGCGAAGGAAAGGAAGTGATAATACGGCCCTATTCTTGGTTACTTATAGGTTAGGAATTTCCAATTCAGCCTCTTTATGGGAATATAAGGTTGGGCATCGATCCATCACAGAATCTATTGTTACTTTTCCAGATATTATGCCAGAAACCTTTGCTCTTTACCTCCCTGCGTTCATCCTATAGTATAGGAATAGAAGGTGGGTTTAAGGATGTTACGATCTTGGCGGAGGGATTTCTTGGAAGCGGGGACGTCACACTTCATCATGGGGGCTTCAAAAGCAGATGAGTAATTGACAGCTCCTCTTCCCACAATGCTTTGCTGCATTTATAGAAGTCTATTGAACGACAACAGATTATATTGTCTGGAGTTAGTTCTTTTGGAGGATGGGAATAATTGTTCACATGCGATATTTTGTACTCTGCTCAACTCCTGTCCTTCCCAAAATAGTTTCCTTTAGTGTTACATGCCGGCAGTGTGAACGAGCCCTTTTATAGATCAGTGTAACTCATAAGCATTACATTGATCTATAAGATCAGCGCTCGATTGCCTCGGCCTGCCTCAGGCAAACTGTATCGCAGATCAGATCAGCACCCTGCAATTACGTGACGGGGCAACTGCTGGGGACGGGAACGTCTGAGAGCTGTCAGCCTATCACCGGCCGCAGCGATGTTCCGCCTCGGTTGGTGATAGGCTGAGCCCACTGTCATGTAAGGAGCCGGCTTCTTACATGACAGTGGTCTCAGCCTATCATTGGCCGAGGCGGAACATCGCTACGGCCGGTGATAGGCTGACGGCTCTCCGACGTTCCCTTCCCCAGGAAACGAGTGAGGCCGGTACCGGACCAACGGGAGGTGAGTTAAAGTTTATTTTGTTTCATTTTTGCCGCCCGGGCATAGGGATACCGCACAGTATAGAGCAATGGTCTCCAACCTGCGGACCTCCAGATGTTGCAAAACTACAACTCCCAGCATGCCCGGACAGCCAACGGCTGTCCGGGCATGCTGGGAGTTGTAGTTTTGCTACATCTGGAGGTCCGCAGGTTGGAGACCACTGGTATAGAGTGTCAGCGCGGGCAACCGCAACAAACAGGACGAGGAGGGCAGTGTATGCGGGTGACATGTGAGTAGTACCCCGATGGGGACAGCGCTGGGCTGATAATTAATTGGGGGGGGGGGGGGCAGAACAGCGCTCGCGGGTCACATAGGATAAGTTCTCCGATGTGGGGACAGCGCAGCGCTGGGCTGATAATTCATCCATTCCCGAGGGGGAGGGGCCAAACCGGTATTGCGGTATGGGGAAAAATTCATATCGTGCAGCACAAAAATTTCGGTATTCGGTATGAACCGGTATACAGCCAAGCCCTACAGATCAGTACAGAGCATTTTAACCCTGGAATAATACAGTGACCCCTCGACCTACGATGGCCCCGACATACGATCATTTCAGCATACGATGCTTTTGTATGTCGGGGCCATTGCACTGCTTCAGTTGCCACCGGATAGCCGTTTACGGTGCCCCGTGTGGTCCGCTGACGATCACTTACCTATCCTCGGGGCTCCGGCGCGTCCTCTTCGGGATCCCCTGCATCGTCGGCGCTCTCTATCGTCGTCATCACGTCGCTGCGCATGCCGTCCTGACATCCAATAGGAGCGGCGTGCGTAGCGATGTGATGGCGGCAATGGAGAGCGTGGTTGCCGGGGAAGCAGAGGCCTTGCTGGAGCGTCGGGGACACCCCGGGGACGCGGCGACAGCGATGGAAGGCGACATCCAGGGCAGCGGTGACGAGCGGTGACGGTCCGGAGCGGCGGGGACAGGTGAGTACAACTTCCTCTACCAGTGGTCTACAACCTGCGGACCTCCAGATGTTGCAAAACTACAACACCCAGCATGCCCAGACAGCCGTTGGCTGTCCGGGCATGCTGAGTGTTGTAGTTTTGCAACATCTGGAGGTCCGCAGGTTGTAGTCCACTGTCCTATACTTTACATTGCACGGATCCCTCAACATACGATGGTTTCAACAAATGATGGTCCATTTGGAACGGATTACCATCGTATGTTGAGGGATCACTGTATATCTTTCACCTGCAGAACCTAATCTGACTCCATCCTATTCCTTGTCCCTACTCCTCTATCTCTCGTGATTGGCCCAGGTTGTGATATATGCATTTTACTTATTCCAAATTTCGTCGCATTTTCCTGTTTCTTCCACATCGAAACCTGTTGTAAAACTGCGTGCTTGTAAAAGTTATATTATATGTAAACTTTGTTATACCGGAAATGTTTCCTGTCTTTATCTAGTAAACTTTACACTTTACTGTGTTATATCCTTCTATAAAAATAAAAAAAATTGAAAAAGGAAAATAAATAAAAAAACAAAAACAATAAAAAGCATTGACTGCACCTGCTGGTTTCAGTCATCTTATGTGTATGGGGTTGCAAAACTATAACTCCCAGCATGCCCGGACATCCAACGGCTGCCCAGGCATGCTGGGAGTTGTAGTTTTGCAACAGCTGGAGGCACCTTGGTTGGGAAACACTTAGAGTATTGAGTGTCCAGACCCCCACCATCTCTGAAATCTTTCCGATTGTGCACTTCTTCCGTCTTATTTTATAGATCATGCGGGGTCTGAACACTGAGACACTAGCTGATCAAAACTCGTCTTGACAAAAAAATATAAAATACATTTGGAATTAATTGTTTATGGTTCTAAGAAACCTCTGCGCCATTTCCTTTCCCATCTCACTGTTTCTTTTTTGCGAACCATTGACTGTAGGGGGCACTCCGTTTTCTAGCTTGGCTGGCGTGTCGAAGTATTTGGACAGGGGTCACAGCCGTAAGACCACCATACTAATAATAGACCATCTGCCTGTATGCCTTCCTGGAGTTCCTAAAAAGTTAAAAAATGAAAAGAAAAAAAAAAATAATAATTGGGAGCTGAAATGGCGCGCAACATTTTCCACGCTTTTTTGATGCCCCACATAATAATCCAGTAGATCAGATAATCTGAATTACGCAAATTTTACTTTATTATCATGAAAGGTTTTGCATTCCTGACCACAGTATAAACGCATAGGATGATTGGCATTGTAAGTAAATAAGCCATGAATTGGCGCGGTCAGTCGGGCAGGGTATTAAAGGAGTGTTTCAGGATTAAAAAACATATCCCATATCGTAAAGTTTCATATCCCGAGGGGTCCGACCGCTAGGACCCCCAGCGATCTCCCGTACAAGGCCCCGGCAGTCCGTGGGAAGGGGGCGTGTCGACCATCGGACGAAGCGGCGGCTGACACGCCCTCTCAATACAACAGAGCCGGAACGCTGCCTTCGGTAATCTCCGGCTCTACCATAACGCTGTATTGAGGGGGCGTGTCGGACGCCACTTCGTGCGATGGTCGACACACGCTATAGGGCCGGAGAGTCGGGGGCCCCGTACGGGAAATCGCGGGGAGTCGGACTCCCCGCAATCTAAAACTTATCCCCTATTCTTAGGCTAGGGGATAAGTTTTTCAATCCTGGACTACCCCTTTAATCTTATCTGGATCTCTTTTTGTATTTCGGATACTTACACCTGATATTGTGTCATTATTGAGCTCTATGTTGTTTGCTCGATTTCCTCGGTAAATATAGGTGTCAATGTTTGCTCGGCTTTATTGGTCAGTAAACACATTATATTATCTGGAAGGGAAGTCTCAGCCTCTCCTTCCTGATTTGGTCCCTGGTCTGGTCCTTATCATGGAGCCTTGTCTGGCGGCCATTGTGTGCATGTGACTGACCCGTCCCCCCCCCCCCCCCCCCCCCGGCTGAGTGCTGCCGCTGTGACAAATAACCACACGTTGTGGGGGATTTATCATGGTGGGTGATGTACAGGTTTATTGTTACCGGTTTGTTTACCTTGCGGTGTATTTGCCGTCGCACACCTTCATGAATTGTGGGTTGAAGCGTCGGTGATAATGATGACAGGAAATATCTTGTGGTAAAGACCAGGCCTAGTCAAGTGCCAGGGACCAGGTCGCTATGGCGACTAAAAATGTGGCCTGCAATATGGTCAGCCTGCTCTACAACTTGCCACAGCCGTCCCCTCACGTGCCCTCACTCAAATTTCCCGCCTTCCACCGCTGACCAATCGGAAGGTACATACAGCGGTGGCGTCACCTCCTCTGAGGATAGTTGTGAGTGAAGCATTCAGGAGGCACGAGGACTACACGTAACCATGGGAACGTATGGGAAATGCCAGAGGGCCCAGGTTAGTACTGCTTGGCGCCTCAGTAGTGAAGTCGCCGCCATCTTGGTTTTCCTAATATCGCTGTCACCACGTGTGACATTCTGCCTTTTCAGAGTCCTGAACGTCTGAGAATCTGATCAGCCATTTAGGAATACGGGAAAGCTGAATGATGCACATTGTGATAGCCCTGTTGGTTGTCTTCCAGCTTTTCTGGAAACAAATAGAACAAAGAAATCTTTTGAGGGGACACTAGTGACTATGACACAGGGAGAGATGAGGGGACACTAGTGACTATGACACAGGGAGAGATGAGGGGACACTAATGACCGTGACAGAGGGGAGATGAGTGGAAACTTATTACTGTGACACAGGGAGAGATGAGGGGACACAAATTACTGTGACACAGGGAGAGATGAGGGGAAACTAATGACTGACACACAGGGATAGATTAGGGGACATTAATGACTGTGACACATAGGGGAGAGACAAGGGAAAACTAATGACTGTGACAGAGGAGATGAGGGGACACTAATGACTGTGAGGCGGGGGGAGATGAGGGGACACTAATGACTGTGACACAGGGAGAGAAGAGGGGATACTAATGACCATGACAGAAGAGAGATGAGGGGGCACTAATGACTGTGATACAGGGAGAGAAGAGGGGACACTAATGACCGTGACACAGGGAGAGATGAGGGGACACTAATGACTGTGACAGAGGGGAGATGAGGGGACACTAATGACTGTGACAGAGGGGAGATGAGGGGACACTAATGACTGTGACAGAGGGGAGATGAGGGGACACTAATGACTGTAACACAGGGAGAGAAAAGGGAGACACAGAAGGCAGATGAGGGGATACTAATGGCTGACACAGGGAGGTAAAATGGGACACTCATGACTGACACACGGGGAAGGGATGAGGGGGCACACGGGAGATGAGGGGACACTAATGACTGTGACTCAAGGGGGAGATAATGGGACTATAATGACAGAAACAAGAGGGAAATGAGAGGACACCAATGACAGTGACACACATGGGGGAGATGACTGGGCACTAATGACTGTGAAGCACGGGAGAGATGAGGGGAAACTAATGACTGACACACAGGGATAGATGAGGGGACATTAATGACTGTGACAGAGGAGATGAGGGGACACTAATGACTGTGACACATGTGGTAGATGAGGGGACACTAATGACTGTGAGGCGGGGGGAGATGAGGGGACACTAATGACTGTGACACATGTGGGAGATGAGGGGACACTAATGACTGTGACACAGGAGAGAATGTATGCAATAGTAGTGTCCCGATGTAAGGAGTGGGTTAACACGATGGCAAGGCTCGGAGTAGCACAGAGTATTTCAGAAGATTCATTTGCTGATCATCCATATGGATCGAATTGACCTTTGACAGGACTGCAGACAATATAACAGCGTCGTGATGTAAGGAATGGCTGAATACAGACACAGGGCGTCTAGGGGGAGACTCTCCGCAGCACAGAGTATTTCAGCAGTGCTGCACTTTACATCATTTATTTTCCTCCCAAGGTTAAGTCACTTTAAGGGTCAAACTATGCAAATCACTTCCCAGCTGGTATGTCTGAAATTCCTGGCATCCCCCCCCTTTATCCAAACCTACACATGTGGGTCCCCACCTTGGGCGGAGGGCCCCGGGGCTGTGCACTTATCACAGTGTTGTGTGGGTGCAGCAGGAATCTTCCATTCCCGGACTGATATTCTTGGCGTTCCCCCCACGCTCGCTGTGTGTTTTCTGGAGGGAAGATATTCTAAGCGCGCTGTTTTGTGCCCCGCGCTCTCTCCAACTATGTTTTATCCAAACATCAAGTAACGCAATATTGTCCGGAATTTTATATCGAGAATTGGCGTCGCAGGAAAAACGTGGCGCGAATACGTAATAAGGCCTTAAAGGAGATGGGTGGGAGATGTTAGTGCAGTGTTTTCCAGCCACGGTGCCTCTAGCTGTTGCAAAACTACAACACCCAGCATGCCCGGACAGCCTTTGGCTGTCCGGGCATGCTGGGAGTTGTAGTTTTGCAACAGCTGGAGGCATCCTGGTTGGAAAACACTGACATAGGTTTTGAATGGAGCGGCAGGACACATGACTGACTGCAGCGCCATTCAAACGCTTCATAGCCTGTCCGGGCATGCTGGGAGTAGTAGTTTTGCAACAGCCGGAGGTCCACAGTTTGGAGACCACTGCATTTAGACCATGCTCAAGGCTGTCCGGGCATGCTGGGAGTTGTAGTTTTGCAACAGCCGGAGGTCCACAGTTTGGAGACCACTGCATTTAGACCATGCTCAAGGCTGTCCGGGAATGCTGGGAGTTGTAGTTTTGCAGCAGTCGGGGAAGCTCAAGTTGGGGAACACTGCATTAGACCGTGCCGAAAGCTTTCTGGGCATGCTGGGAGTTGTAGTTTTGCAATAGCTGGAAGTGCACAGTTTGGGGACCCCTGCATTAGACCATGCAGTAGGCTGTCCAGGCATGCTGAGAGTTGTAGTTTTGCAACGGTTGGACGCTCTTGCCAACTATGTTTTATACAGTCATTGCTTTATTTTAAAAATATTTAATCAGCATCGCTAAAGAAAAAAAAAAAAAAAAAAAAACGCTGAGCGGGAGGACGAAAATGTTATCAGGCCTTAAAAAAGAAGGTGGGGAGAAGTTAGTGCAGTGTTTCCCAACCAGGGTGCCTCCAGCTGTTGCAAAATTACATCTCCCAGCATGCCCTTTTTCAACAGCTGGAGGCCCCCTGGTTGGGAAACACTGCTTTACTGGGACATTGACCCTAATGACCCAGTAATGTTAAAGGGGTACTCTAGTGGGAAACATTTTTTTTTTTTTAATGAACTGGTGCCAGAAAGTTAAACAGATTTGTAAATGTCTTCTATTAAAAAATCTTTACCCTTCCAGTACTTTTTAGCAGCTGTATGCTACAGAGGAAATTCTTTTCTTTTTTAATCTCCTTTTTGTCTTGACCTTAGTCCTCTCTGCTGACACCTGATGCCCGTCTCAGGAACTGTCCAGAGCAGGAGCAAATCCCCATAGCAAACCTATCCTGCTCTGGACAGTTCCTGACACGGACAGAGGTGTCAGCAGAGAGCACTTTGGACAAGACAAAAAAGAAATTCAAAAAGAAAAGAATTTCCTCCTGTAGCATACAGCTGCTAAAAAGTACTGGAAGGGTAAAGATTTTTTTTAATAGAAGTCATTTACAAATCTATAATAATAACGAAGAAAAGGGGTCCGGCAACTTACGGTCTAGATGCTAGCTGCTAACAGGCTTGAAATCCATCCATGGGGGCAGAGGTAAGTAAGGGAAGCTCAGGAGGCGATTAACCGGTTTATTTCGTGCAAAAGCACTTCGTCCGGCCTCCGAAGGCCGGACGAAGTGCTTTTGCACGAAATCAACCGGTTAATCGCCTCCTGAGCTTCCCTTACTTACCTCTGCCCCATGGACGTATTTCAAGCCTGTTAGCAGCTAGCATCTAGACCGTAAGTTGCCGGACCCCTTTTCTTCGTTATTATTATTGTTTCGTTTGCATACCTCAGTCCTGGCACCACTGTCACGCAGGATATTCAGTATGAACATGGACTACCACTATAGTCTGCTATTCGTGGGACCTCTATAATAGATATTTAGCATTTTTATATACCGTTAGGTGCCACTGCCACTATCTTTTTCTACTTTACATCATTAACAAATCTGTTTAACTTTGTGGCACCAGTTCATTTAAAAAAAAAAAAAAAAATGTTTTCCACCGGAGTACCCCTTTAATGAGTTATGTCTAAGGTGGCCACGGATTAGTGTTCGCCACATCTAATGTGCATGGGGTTGTCCCATCTCTACCATCAAAGATAGATCAGGCAGTTTGAATTTAACACGCCTGATCCTTTTGATCTCAGGGAAGATAAGCTGCCACTAGAGGTGTCTGGCAGCGGCTTTCTCCCCTCTCTCCATTCAGCAAGCATTCATGCACATAAGCTGTAGGCCAAAAGCTCCTCGGGTTAATGGTTATCTTTCCACCCCTCCATAATACACATGAACGCTCAGTTTGGCTAAGCGTTCCTATGTTGGGATTAGAGATGAGCGAATTTACAGTAAATTCGATTCGTCACGAACTTCTCAGCTCGGCGGTTGCTGACTTTTCCTGCATAAATTAGTTCAGCTTTCAGGTGCTCCGGTCGGCTGGAAAAGGTGGATACAGTCCTAGGAATGATTCTCCTAGGACTGTATCCACCTTTTCCAGCCCACGGGAGCACCGGAAAGCTGAACTAATTTATGCAGGATAAGTCATCAACTACCGAGCCGAGCAGTTTGTGACAAATCGAATTTACTGTAAGTTCGCTCATCTCTAGTTGGGATGGAAATGTGATGGCAACTTAACCACTGTACAGCGGTGCTACATGAGTACTGTTTAGTACAGAGTATTTAAAGGGGTACTCCGCTGGAAAACCTTTTTTTATTTTTTTATTAAATCAACTGGTGTAAAAAAGTTAAACAGATTTGTAAATTACTTCTATTTAAAAATCCTAATCCTTCCAGTACTTATCAGCTGCCGTATGGTCCAGAGGAAGTTCTGTTCTTTTTTAATTTTCTTTTCAGTCTGACCACAGTGCTCCTTGCTGACACCTCTGTCAGTGTCAGGAACTGTCTAGAGCAGGATAAGTTTGCTATGAGAATTTGCTTGTACTCTGGACAGTTGCTAAAATGAACAGAGGTGGCAGCAGAGAGTACTGTGGTCAGACTGGAAAGAACTACACAACTTCCTCTGTAGCATACAGCAGCTGATAAGAACTGGAAGGATTAAGATTTTTAAATAGAAGTACAGTGGTCCCTCAACATACGATGGTAATTCGTTACAAATGAACCATCGTTACTTGAATCCATCGTATGTTGAGGGATCCGTGCAATGGTAATATAGAAAGTTATACTCGCGTGTCCGCGCCGTTCTGGACCATCACCACTGCCATGGATCGTCGCTCTCCATCGCCGTCATCTCGTCCCCGGGGTGTCCCCGCCGCTCTGGTTCGTCGCTCTCGCGTGCACGGGGACATGATGACGACGGAGAGGGACGGCTATGCAGCGGAGCCTGAAGAGGACGGTCCGGAGCGGAGGGGACAGGTGAGTGACAGTCACCGGAGCACACGGGGCACATCAAACAGCTATCCGGCAGCTGAAGCAGTCTACACTGCCGGATAGCCGTTTATGCGATGGCCCCTACATATAAAAGCATTGTATGTTGAAATTATCGTAGGTCGGGGGATCACTGTAATTTACAAATCTGTTTAATTCTGGCACCAGTTGTTTAAAAAAAAAAATGTTTTCCAGTGGAGAACCCCTTGAAGCCCCAACTACAGTTATTATTGGGTTGAATAGACGAGGATAAGCTCCTTTACTGTATTTAAAAAGAAAAATAAAGATTCCAGAATCTGATGTCCTCCACCTTTCCTAAGAACTGTAGTAAACCCTGGTGGCCACTTCTTCCATTGGGCGGCCTTCCAATTCATTACATAATCTTTCCTGGCGTGACTACAGTGTTGCATACAGAGGCCGAAATAACACACTGGGTTCGGATTTCCCAATCCTGAGTCTTTTGCAATTTGGTTCATTGATCTATTTACTGACTACATGTCCATAGAGAAGACGCTGACATAGATCCCCAGTAGAGGTGAGCCAGATACCGAAAAGTCACTTATCTTCTTTGCCGATTCAGTAGATCTGAACCTTGGGTTTCATCAGGGCCATAGAATGTAAATAAAACCGCCATACAATGCACTCTAATAATAATACCATGATATGATGCACTTAATATTAATGCTGCCATACGATGCACTCAACAATAATACCGCCATACAATGCGGTCAATAATAATACTGCCATGCAATGCACGCAATCATAATACCGCCATATGGTGCAACCGCCATTGTAATCGCTCTACAATACTAAAATATTGTAGTTCCTAATATAATGATTTCCTACCTACTGGGGGGCTTCTACCTAATATGAGGATTCCCTACCCACTGAGGTGCTTCTACCTAATATGAGGATTCCCTACCCACTGAGGTGCTTCTACCTAATATGAGGATTTCCTATCCACTGAGGTGCTTCTACCTAATATGAGGATTCCCTACCCACTGGGGGCTTCTGCCTAATATGAGGATTCCCTACCCACTGGGGGCTTCTACCTAATATGAGGATTCCCTACCCACTGGGGGCTTATACCTAATATGAGGATTCCCTATCCACTGAGGTACTTCTAACAAATATGGTGATTTCCTACCTACTGGTGGCTTTTACCTAATATGATTATTCTCTACCAACTGGGGGCTTCACGCTTATATAGGGATTACCTACCTACTTGGGGCTTCTACCTAATATGAGGATTTTTACTACCTACTGGGGGCTTCTACCTAATATGAGGATTCCCTACCTACTGGTGGCTTTTACCTAAAATGGGAAAATTCTCTACTTACCTACAGGGGACTTTTACCTAATAGGTAGAAGCTCCTAGTAAGTAGGTGGAAGCACTTAGTAGGTTGAGATTCCCCCCTATAAGGTAAAAGCCCTGAGTAGGTAGCTAGGTAATCTCCCTAACGGGGGATTCCCTACCTACCTACCTACTCGTAGCTTCTACCTTACCATACCTATGTGGGACTTGTGTTTAAAAGGGGGCGATTCCCTACCTACAGGGTGATTCCCTACCTATCTACCTTGGGGCTTTTACCTAGCATGGTGAGTCGGTGAGTCCTTAAATAGTATTGGTACTTAGATAGGGAATATAGTGCTGGAGCATTAGATTTTCTGGATTGAATGAACCTAATTGTATTTGATTTTCCCAGCGAATCCATCATTTCTCGCTACTATATCTTTGATGGACATTGCTGAGTTGATGGACCGCCCCCCCCCCCACCCCACCCCACCACCACCAACACTATAGACGTAGAGGCCCGATATGGACGTTGCCTTGCCCAGTCACTATATGACAGTCTTTATTCACGTTTCTTTGCTCACAATGTTTACGTAGCTCTTGATAAGGAAGAAACATAGAATTGTCATTGAAGTCCACATTCCAGACCGCGGTGAGATCCGTATCTGTGTGAACGATCGCACACACCCTCCGCCATATAATGCCTCGGCCTTACCCTACAGCAATGTACGGCTATAAATGACTCCCAGGTTCTCACTGATCTCTTCTTACAGGTGCCGAATATATTGGGCTGTAAATGAATCTGTCAGAACTTTACGATTGTCATAGAGGTTGTCACCGGAATGGGGAATCTTCTCCGTGGATAAGACGTGGTACTATACTGTGCATGGCCTAGGCTTTATTCTTTCACTTCTTAAAGGGGTATTCCAGGCAAAAACTTTTTTTTATATATATCAACTGGCTCCGGAAAGTTAAACAGATTTGTAAATTACTTCAATTAAAAAATCTTAATCCTTCCAATAGTTATTAGCTTCTGAAGTTTTCTGTCTAACTGCTCAATGATGATGTCACGTCCCGGGAGCTGTGCATGATGGGAGAATATCCCCATAGGAACTGCACAGCTCCCGGGACGTGAGTCATCAGAGAGCAGTTAGACAGAAAACAGCAACTCAACTTCAGAAGCTAATAACTATTGGAAGGATTAAGATTTTTTAATAGAAGTAATTTACAAATCTGTTAAACTTTCCGCAGCCAGTTGATATACCGTATAAAAAAAAGTTTTGGCCTGGAATACCCCTTTAAAGCGTTGTCAGTGTGCCTCCAGCTGTTGTAAAAACTACAACTCCCAGCATGCCCGGACAGCCGAAGGCTGTCCGGGCATGCTGGGAGTTGTAGTTTTTACAACAGCTGGAGGCACACGGGTTGGTGAAACACTACTTTGAACATGGGGTCCTTATGACTTAGTAATGTTAATCTAATGTGCATGGGGGTGTCCCATTTCTTCCTTAAAGGGGTACTCCGGTGGAAAACTTTATTTTTTTTAATCATCTGGTGCCAGAAAGTTAAACAGATTTGTAAATTACTTCTATTAAAAAATCTTAATCCTTCCAGTACTTCTTAGCTGCTGAATACTACAGAGAAAATGATTTTCTTTTTTGTAACACAGAGCTCTCTGCTGACATCACGAGCACAGTGCTCTCTGCTGACATCTCTGTCCATTTTAAGAACTGTCCAGAGTAGGAGAAAATCCCCATAGAAAACATACGCTGCTCTGGACATTTCCTAAAAGGGTTAGAGATGTCAGCAGAGAGCTCTGTGGTCATGATGTCAGCAGAGAGCTCTGTGTTCCAAAAAGAAAATAATTTCCGCTTTAGTATTCTGCAGCTAATAAGTACAGGAAGGATTCAGATTTTTTAATAGAAGTAATTTGCAAATCTGTTTAACTTTCTGGCACCAGTTGATTTAAAAAAAAAAAAAAGTTTTCCACCGGAGTACCCCTTTAATGGCAGATAACAGGGAAAGATAGATTGGGCTGTTCGAATTTAACTTGCCTGATCCTCTTGTTCTTAGGGAAGATAAGCTGCCGCTAGAGGTGTCTGGCAGTGGCTTGCTCCACTTTCTCCATTCAGTGAGCATGCATGCGTAACTGGCAGCCAAAACTGGCCATGCACATGATAGCTGTAGGCCAAAAGCTCATGGGTTGATGGTTATTTTTCCATCCCCCCCCCAATAAACGTGAATGCTAAGGCCACTTTCACACTGCCGTTGTGCCCCATCGGAGATGGTCCGTTATGCACTTTTTTTTTTTTGTGCCGTAAATCCGGACGGGGCAACAACTGCACCTGACAGATACCATTTACTATTATGGAGTCCGTCAGGCGCGGTTGTTTTTATTTTTGACTGGAGTAGCGGGAGAAGAAGACATTTTTTTTTTTCTCCTTGGGTTTCCCACACTACGTTGTGAAATTAGCGTAAACGTTCATGTGTTGGGGTGGAAATCTGCACCTCAACTATTATATTTAGGTACTATCCGGTGCCCAGGGTGCCTCCAGGAAAAAAACTACACTTAAAAAAACTACAACTCCCAGCAGGATGCTCGGACTTTCCTACTACAATGTATGTCGTCAATATACCGGAGCTAAAAAAAAAAAAAAAAAAACTCAGGTAGCTTAAAAATGCTGCTACTGGCTCTGACTTTTAGGCTTAAAGGTATATTCCCATCTCAATATATTATGACTTATCCACAGAGTAGGGGATACCCAGAGATCAGGTCTTGGGGGGGGGGGGGTGGGGGGGAGTGTGGGAACCCAATATTTCCACTCTAAGGCTTTTCATGTAGGACTTGCTAATTGGAAGTGTTCCTGCTGTGGAAAAAGTGCAGGAACTCCGTTCCCATGCGTTCCTGAAGGACTTGAGCTCTGCATATACCTTTTTGTTTGATGGGGGGACCAACTGGTGGTATGCCTACCGATCCTAAGAATGGGGATACAATTGTCCCTCCAATGGAAGGAGAACTTCACACATGCACTACATTCTTTGCTGGACTTTCAAACCTCTACACTCTGTGGATCTGTAGGTCATGGCGTAACTAAGCTCTGGGCAAGATGAGAAGAAGAGCCCCCACCTAGTACTGGTTCTACCTTATGCAGTAAAAATGGGCCCTTGGGCCTTCTCAAGGACCAGAATATGACTGTCCCCACCAGTTCCACCAACCATAACGTAGATGCTCTAGTGGGGTTCTGCATTCTCTCCCCCCGCCTTAACCATACTTGCCTAAAATCCATACCTGCCCAGTTATAAGTAGTGGCCGCCGTTGACTCGCCACTTGTGAAATTCCATAAGATTCCTTCGTGTGAACATCAAGCGTGTGGAGCAGCTAGAGGCCCCACAGCTCTAAGCGGATTGGAGCCCAAGCTTTACATTTCTCATCGGCTTTCTTGCATTCTCTACATTGTTATGCTGAGGCTTTAGCAGTCAGGAGCCAGAGCTGAAAAGCCAAAAGTGCTTATTGACCCGTCCAGCGTGAAGCCGGCCAGGGGCCACACAAAAAAAGCCATGTTAAATCACATATATTCTCATAAAATATTTCTTAAAACCTGATTGGAAAATTTGCATCAACTTTAGATTTTTTTAATTTTTTTTAATTTTTTATTTTTTATTATTGACATTATTGGGTCATTGGGATAGTAACATAGTTCATAAGGTTGAAAAAGTCCATCAAGTTCAACCTATAACCCTAATGAGTCCCTACTGAGTTGATCCAGAGGAAGACAAAAAACCCTCATACTAGAGGTAAAAATTCCTTCCTAACTCCAAATATGGCCTCAGAATAAATCAATGTTCTGTCCCTATAAATCTAGTATACATAACCAGCGATGTTATTATTCTACAAAAATGCGTCCAGACCCCTTTTGAATTCTTTGAAAGAACTTTTCAAAATTTAGTTTTGGGTCCAATTTAGTAGAACCAGCCGTTGAAGGGGGCGTATTCACTGCTCAAGCAGATGGGACTAGCAGAGGTTGGCTCCTGCCCAGGGAGAGACTACTTACGGCTGGCGGGGACACCTTTCAAACTTCATATCTTCACCATCCCTCCCGGCAGGGATGTCTCCCAGGCATGTGAGGAAGAAGATCTTACCATATATAATTTGTTTCTACTCATTAAATATGGTAAAATATGATGCCAGGTTAAGGAGAAGCAGGGAAGGAAAGAAGGTGAAAACTGAAGGTGAGACAATTAGAAGAATGAGTAAATGTCTGCAACCTAGAATAGTGTGGAGTAGGCCGAAAATTTGTGTGTAAATTTGTGGTGCAACAATTGGGACAGACAATTCTGTTGGATTGATAGGACCGACTCATGATCTGCTCGGAGTTTTCCATGTTTATTAAAGAACAGGAATGATGCCATATCTTGCTATAGTCATTCGTGTCTATAGGTGGCCTATATTGTTTTTAAAGGAGGACCCCAGTAAAGGTGTACTCCGGTGACATTTTTTTTTATAGTGAACTGGTACCAGAAAGTTAAACAGATTTGTAAATTACTTCTATTTAAAAATCTTAATCCTTCCAGTAATTATCAGCTGCTGTATACTACAGAGGAAGTTCTTTTCTTTTTGAATTTCTTTTCTGTCTGACACAAGGTGTCAGCAGAGAGCACTGTGGTCAGACTGAAAAGAAATTCAAAAAGAAAAGAACTTCCTGTGTAGCATACAGCAGCTAAGTACTGGAAGGATTAAGATTTTTAAATAGAAGTAATTTACAAATCTGTATAACTTTCTGGCACCAGTTGATTTAAAAAAATTTTTTTTCCACCTGAGTACCCCTTTAAAAGGTGTTGTTCTCTTTAGACAATCCAGAAGGATGCCCCAATAAGCGGATAACGGGGTGTACTGCAGCTGGGGTCCTAATGATCACCTGTCATCTGAGAGGGAACCCAGCAGCAAGTGTTCAATTTACCTTCAGCACCCCCGCAGGGGAAATGAAGTATTACATAATTCTTATTGAACTGTTTTGTCTGTATATTGCAGGGACATGCTGGGTCCTCCAGAGCTGGAAGGTCTGCTCTAGCTAATAGTTAAGGACCCCTATTCTTACTAACGCAATTGATGCAAATATTGTGAGCTATTGTAGCATGCTTATCCTTCTAAAGAAATAATTCAGATTATATGGTTTGTATTATTATTTTTATGATGTTCTAACCAACTAAATGACTTCCTCATAGCTTAGCATAGCTGTCTATGAACTAACTAACTAAGAACTAACAGGAAAAATGGAAACTCTGCAAGATGCAGCACAACCACAATTTTAAAGGGAACCTGTCATCTCATGTGAAGCTCCTGAACCTCCACCGTAGAATTAAACAAGATGGTACCTATAAACATAATACATACATAAGGCATCTTGTCGCATCTCAAATTCAGAATTCCAAAACCTTTGTGCCCATCGTTCCTCTATACAACACCATCTCAGTAGCCATATAATAATCATAGTACCAACTCATAGGATGTCTTTAAGTAACAAGCTCTGGGTGGAAGCGTTGTCTTCTGGACTAGCCAGCAGTTCGGAAAGATTGGTTCTTCTACTTATGATTGGGTTCACCACTATGTTTGAGCTGTATGTCACAGTATATGTTGGTATACTGGCAAAGAGGAATCCTTACGTAGGGCCCAAACATAAAGTATTTGAATAGTTAGGGCCCAAACATAAAGTATTTGAATAGTTTGACACAATTTTGAGTCATGCAAATTTGCCTATAGGAAGTAAACCGAATGGACCTACTGACCCAATGGGGCCTACTGAACCCAGGCTTAGATTGTTGCTTTGGACCAGTGGTCTTAAAACTGTGGCCCTCTATTTGAAAGAAGACCAAATAGACCTACCGAACCCAGGATTTATTGTTGCTTTAGACTTGTGATCTCTACACTGTGGCCCTCCATTCAGATGTAGACCGAGTGGACCTACTGAACCCAAGTTTTATTGTTGCTTTAGACCCGTGGTCTCCAAACTGTGGCCCTCTAGTCAGAAGTAAACCGAATGGACCTACTGTCCAAAAGTGCCTACCAAACCCAGGCTTTATGGTTGCTTTAGCAGTAGTCTCCAAACTGTGGCCCTCCATTCAGAAGTAGACTGAATGGACCTACTGACCGAATGGACCTACTAAACCCAAGATTAGATTGTTGCTTTAGATTAGTGGTCTTCAAATTGAGGACCTCCATTTGAAAGCAGACCAAAAGGACCTACTGACCACATGGATCTACTGAACTCAGGCATTATTGTTGCTTTAGACCTGTGGTTTCCAAACTGTGACCCACCATCGGAAGTATACCGAATAGACCTACTGACCTAATGGACCTAGTGAACCCAGGCTTAGATGGTTGCTTAGATCAGTGGTCTTCATATGGTGGTCCTCGGTCTGTTGTAAAACTAGAACTCCTAGCAGAAGTTGTAGTTTTACTATACCTGGAGGGCCACAGTTTGAAGACCACTGTTTTAGCGACACACTGGAATTGACTACAGTTGCCCATAGCTCCGGAGAACCTATTAAAACACTGTCAACCTCTAAAACGAATTACGTCCTATCACTTTTCTTGACTTATTACTCATATCCCATGTCTTCCTTGCCATGTACAAAGGCCAAACCCAGTGTTTTATGGCTCTTCAAAGGAAATGTAGGTGTAAGGTTTTCCTTAGCTTCTCAAGGCCACAGGGTCCTGTTACCAGCTTGTCCCACATGTTTCAGAGACTTTTATAACTTTCTTGAAGGGGCCGTCGGCAAAGATTTCCCATCAAAATGTCACATGTATGACACAGCACCGCTGCGAAAGGAAGAATGCACTAGTCATTCTGGTAGGGTGGCTCGGGGCTGTCATAAATAGCAGTTTGTCTGTGGTGTCAGCATACCTACATTACATGGTCTTACCTAATACTTTTCTAATATATCTTGCTGCCTCTGGCAACACGTGTGCGGACGGTTAAAGGGAAAGTACAACCTGGTGTTAAAGAACCCTGTAATATGGTAAATGGCAAACATTTTACACTCCCAATAAAGCAATCAGCCCATCGCATTCATGGCCTCGGGGAGGTGAAAGTTGTATTAAAAGTATCCAGGGTGGCAGGTTTACTAAGAAAAACTTGTTTTCTCGTAATGGGGATCAATAGCGTATAATAAGGACCGTGCAGGCTGCCATTTACTATAATTGTCCACAATTTATTTTTACATGTTATTACTGGTTTTAGTTGCTTTTTTACTTTACTTTAGTTTTGTTTGGAAATCATTTTTTTTTATCTAGTAAGGTGACCCCTAGCGATCAGCTGTAATACCTGCCGAAATACCTGCCAGTAAGTGTTCAGCTTCCCTGAAGGAGAGAGAAAGCAGGGCTCCACAAATCCCAGGTCACTATGGTGAATGAGAATTTTGGCATGGCGCCTAGGTTTTTGTCAGCAGGGCTATAAAGTGGGTAGATAGATAAACCGACTCCGACTCCACAGTTTTTTGTACCTCCGACTCCCCGATTTGAACTCAATCAGTAGCAGTCTAGGTCATCCCAGGTTACAGACCAAGGCCGATATTGAAGGGTAACTTGATGTCATTAATAACATTGTTGCCCAGACTAACCATGGACAACAGGCAATTCTAAAAATCATCTTAAGTTCACAAAAAGCGATAATAATAACCTAGGAGTATGCTGCTGGTAGCTGTAAGGAAACTAAGCAAAGGGGAACATACAAACTCTGCAGAGACTCCATTGGCTTAGGTTGTTGCTTTTGACCAGTGGTCTCCAAACTGTGGCCCTCTATTCAAAAGTAGACCAAATGGGGTGGGTGGGCGTGGCTAGCTGTGCATGGCGGTGATTGCGTGAGCTCCGCTAATACTACCGGCCCATCTCGGCGCACCACGGCACTGACAGATGGGAGCTATACCGAGTTTCTATGCCCCAAGCCTGAAAGCCTAACTAAGATTAAAACTACACCAAGATCAAGCAGAGATCAAAGGAGGGGAAAAAAGTAAAGCCATCTCCTCATGTATGACCTGGACCAGGCTATGACATCATGAGCTCCCAGCTCCGGCGTTCAGAACAGTTTATTCCAAACGCTGAGCAGCGGAGTAATCCATTAAACCAGCAAAGGCGCCGGGTCTAGATGGCCTAATTTTACAGGACTCGTATAGATAAATTGTCCCCACACCTTACAAAGTTATTTAATGATGTTGAATCTCATAGATAGGGCGGTGCGCGGTCAAATGCCTCCTTTTGCGCTGGATGTGGAGAAAGCTTTCAACCGCGTTCACTGTGGGTATCTCAGAGCAGTGCTGGAGAAACTTGGTTTTCTCCCCTACATTGATTTCGGCAATAATGGTCCTTTACTCCGCACCCACAGCTAGGGTATGTGCGGAAGGAGCGATATCATGGAGGTTTAGGATCTCTACTGGTACGCGCTAGCGATGCCCCTTGTCGCCCCTGTTATATATTTTGGCTATAATTTGGCCCAACAGATCAGGAACTCGGAGGGGATCCCTATTGGAACAAGTGATCACCATTTAATCTTGTTTGCAGATGACATTTTGATCTCATGTACAACTCCAGTGGAATCTCGGCAGGCAGTAGTAGAAGTGTTGTGAAATTTTGGAAAAGTAAGTTACTATAAGGTGAACATTGCTAAATCAGTTATATTCCCCCTGAAAATAAGGGAGGAAATGAGAATACAGATAGAGAAAAAATATCCCTTTGTATGGGCTAAAGGATTTCTTAACATATTTAGGCATTAAGGTAACTGCTTCTTCATCCCATTAAATACAGAAACACTAAAACAGCAGCTAAATAAAGATATTGCTAGTTGTTACTTCAAATTGCTTATATCTTGGCTGGGGAGGATAGTGTGGTGGCCCAGTACGGGAGTTGTACCCCGTACCGTTGCTGCCCTGTCACGCAGCCTCCCTGCAGTGTCCCCTGCCCCCCCTCCCCCGCATCTGTTTATTGTAATTGTATTTAATCCCTATGTTATATATGTAAGAGTGTTATACCTTTAAGACTATTTACCATGTGATTTGTCATGTGATTGTTATGCAGGAGGTATCAGGTGACCTAGGGGTGACCAATGGGACCCCAATAAAAACATCAGTATTTATAAAAAGCTTTTGGCGCCAAGGCGTGAAGAAGTACCACCGCCCTTGACGTGGGATTGTGATCCCGGTACTCGCCAGATATTGCTCATAAATTTATAAAATCTTGTATAAAGCAAGTTGCCGCGGCGCAGATGTTCTATGAGTTAGCGGATCGTCTGCAGTCACTTGAATGGTCAGACTATATAGTGGTTTATATAGTAGTTAAACAACTTCTACTCCCAGCTCTATCTGTATACTGCTGCTATCTCTATGGGATCAGGATATATAGTAGTTATACACCTCCCCTCCAGTTATATCTGTATACTGCTGCAGCTATCTCTATGGGATCAGAATATATAGTAGTTATACACCTCTCATCCAGCTCTATCTGTATACTGCTGCTATCTCTATGGGATCAGGATATATAGTAGTTATACATCTCCCCTCCAGCTCTATCTGTATACTGCTACTATCTCTATGGGATCAGAATATATAGTAGTTATACACCTCTCCTCCAGCTCTATCTGTATACTGCTGCTATCTCTATGGGATCAGGATATATAGTAGTTATACACCTCCCTTCCAGCTCTATCTGTATACTGCTGCTATCTCTATGAGATCAGGATATATATATAGTAGCTATACACCTCCCCTCCAACATTATGTGTATACTGCTGCTATCTCTATGGGATCATTATATATAGTAGTAATAAACCTCCCCTCCAGTTCTATCTGTATACTGCTGCTATCTCTATGGGATCAGTATATATAGTAGTTATAAACCTCCCCTCCAGCTCTATCTGTATACTGCTGCTATCTCTATGGGATCAGGATATATAGTAGCTATTAGGGATCGACTGATATAGTTTTTTTTAGGGCCGATACCGATAATCGGTGGAGGTTAGGGTCGATAGCCCATAACTTATACTGATATTCCGGTATAAGTTATCGGCTATTTATCCCCCCGTGACATCGCTGCAGATCATTGATTTAAAGCGGGCGCTTTAAATCAATGCACTGCAGTGGCTTTTGCGGTGCCATAGACCGCCGCCGCCACCACCCGCTTCTCTCCCCCTGCCTGTCTGGGGGTCCTGAGTCCTATCACCGCCACCGCTGCCCCCACCGCCGCACCGCCCCGGCCCCATTGCCTCCCCCATCCCCAGTTTTATAATTACCTGTTCCCGGGGTCCACTCTACATCTGGTTCCGGTGGCGTCCTCCTGAGCTGTCACTGTGCGCACTGACAGTGATGTCACGTCACTCGTCATTGCGCACAGCGTAACGCAGGATGCAGCAGGAGCAAGAAGTAGCGTAGGCCTCGAGAACAGGTAATTATAAAACTGGGGATGGGGGAAGCAATCGGGGCGGTGCGGTGAGGGGTGCGGCGGGTCGAGGGGGCGGTCGCGGTGTGGTGCGGCAGGTCAGTCGGGGGAGGTGCGGGGGGCATTATCGGCTTATCGGCAACGTAATTGCTGATACCGATAATGCCCAAAATCGTGATTATCGCCCGATAATATCGGCCATACCCATAATCGGTCGATCCATAGTAGCTATACACCTCCCCTCAGCTCTATATGTATACTGCAGCTGCTATCTCTATGGGATCAGGAGATATAGTAGTTATACATCTCCCCTCCAGCTCTATCTGTATACTGCTGCTATCTTTATGGGTTCAGGATATATAGTAGCTATACACCTCCCCTCCAGCTCTATCTGTATACTGCTGCTATACAAGAAACGCTACAATATTCTCTAATAATAGCCTATGCTGCACTATAAAAGCAGTAACAAAAAAAAAAAAAAAAAAAAAAACTCCTGGAGCGCCTCTTTAATAGGCAATTGTCACTTTGGTTCTTATTTTGACAAGTGTATATTTTGTTTTGTATTGTAAACTTACTTTTGTAATAGTCGATGACATCATATTTTTCTTTATGCAATAGATATGAGTGTTCTTGTCAGTCCTTTGTATAGAACAGGTTTTGTGTGTTTTGTTGGGTGTAGAACAACCTATTGTACATTTTGCAAGTAGATAACAAACTGTTTATATCAGCATTTCCCGACCAGGGTGCCTCCAGCTGTTGCAAACCTACAACTCCTAGCATGCCCGGACAGCCAACGGCTGTCCGGGCATGCTGGAAGTTGTAGTTTTGCAACAGCTGGAGGCACCTTGGTCTGGAAACACTTTTTTTTACGATGGAAACTGGATTGTATATTGACTATATACAAGATACATCAGGGTACACAATTTCAGGAGAACATTCAAGTGACTATGCTGTGTTTAGCCACATAGGTTTGCACACAAGCTGCATACCTGAAACGACAGAAGACTAATTTGAAAAGTGATTAGTTTTTATTTTAATTTTTTAATTTTTTATATAAGATACATTGATGCAACTCTTCATTTTCACATCCTAATTGCCGATTGGTGGTTCATTTCATGATATAGATGTGTGTGTATGTGTGTGTGTGTATATATATGTGTGTGTATATATATATATGTGTGTGTGTATATATATATGTGTGTGTGTGTACATTTTTATTTATTTAAATGGGCACTCTCATTAAAACCAATTTTTGCTATTGCACTCCTTATGGTAAATGAAAAATCTTTCTAATGTTCTTTGTTTTAAAAAAAAAATGGTTTTCTACGTTTTATTTGTGTTAGAAAAAAAAAAAAAGTTGCCACTAGGTGTCTCCCTACTTGTCCAGAGCACATTTCCCCCCATCTCTTGCACAGACTTTGGACTCCTCCTGGCCTGGCAGAAGTCCAAAATCAGGAAATGCAGTCTGGAGTGCTGAGGGGGGGGAGTGTGCAGCCTTTGCCAATCATAGCTCATCTCACACTGAAATGCTCTGGACTGTGTGTAGCAGTGTAAGGGAGGAAGTTCTCCCCTGTATGGCTTCAGATGATGTCACGCCTGCTGGGGAACGCCCCTTCCCAGTCTGTGAATCTGACTGAGCAGAAAATACAGAGCAATAATAAAAAATAATAAAAATAAAGGCCGGGGGTGGTTTATCATGATTGGGGCAGTGACCTGGGAGGATTATAAAGTATAACAAGATCATGAGAGGAACTCTTTAAATTTATTAAATCCTGTAATATCCCCCAAAAAAGCTTCACCAGGTTTGACTGAAGACTTTGTGGACAATATCTGGGACTTACAATTTGACAGCTAAAAAAGAAGTCTTCACTTACTGATCAATCATTCATTCTTCAAAGTGCGGCCCTGTGTTCCTCTTGCGACATGCTCGCAATCTAAAAGCTTGCTTAGTCAGCAGAGCTAACACCCGTTCCTTTTTATGGTTAAAAGGTCATGTGGTATTTTTATTTTTTCAGTTTTTTTTTAAGTTTTTTTTTTTAGTTTTTGGCATCTACGCTGTATTTTCAAGCTAAAGTACCAAAATGATACCACCATAGTATGCTAAAATAATACCAGAATGACTCTTTACAAAATAATACTACCATAGTGTGTTGAAGTAATACCATACTGCTAAAGTAATACTAATATACTGTGCAGTGATAATACCACTATACAGCGATACCACTAATAACAGTCATTTTATTTGGCACGTAATGATGGTATTGTTGTGATACAGTATGGTGGCATCATCATTGCACAGTAATGGAGTATGGCACTACTTTTATGGTGGTTTATTAGTACAGTAATGTACAGTAAGGGTGGTTTTATTATTTTAGCACACTATGGTGGTATTATTTTGGGCACACTATGGTGGTATTATTTTTGGCACACTGTAGTGCTAAAATAATACCATTACAGTGTGCCCACTACACTGTGCCCAAAATAATACCACCATAGTGTGTCAAAATAATACTACTACAGTGTGCCACTTTTCTGGCACATTGTGGTGGATTTATATATAAGCACACTGTGGCGGTATTATTTTGGCACAGTATGGTAATACTATGTTGGCATGCTATAATGGTATATTGGCACACTTTGGTGGTATTAGTTTAGTACAGTTAGGTGGCATTATTCTGGAACATTATGGTGGTATTTTAGCAGATTATTTTGGCACGATATGATATGGTCATCTTTTTTTGCACAGTATGGGAGTATTTTTGCACGCTATGGTGGTGTTATTCTAGTTTGCGCATTACGATGCCTACATATTTCTATCACAATCATGTTACCATTAAAGGGGTACTCCGCTGCTCAGCGTTTGGAACAAACTGTTCTGAATGCTGGAGCCGGCGCCGGGAGCTCGTGACGTCATAGCTATGACATCATGAGCTCCTGGCGCCGGCTCTAGCGTTCGGAACAGTTTGTTCCAAACGCTGAGCAGCGGAGTACCCCTTTAAATAATGCTATTATTTACACTATATAGTGGTTTGCTTGGTGCACAGTATGGAACATAGTGCTGGGCGGTATGACCAAAAATGCATATCACGGTATTTTGTAAGTTATGGTGGTTCCACGGTATTTAACGGTATCCCCCCCCCCTGCTGAGGAACTAATCATATGTGACCCCCAGGCGCTGCTATATTTCTCTAACCCCCTGTCCCCAAGACTGCGGCGCTAGAAATGATTAAGTTGCGGGCTGCCGACACTTTAAATGAATAAGATGCGGGCTGTCGGCGCTTTAAAATAATGAGATGCGTGCCGCCGGCGCTTTAAAATAATGAGATGCGGGCCGCCGGCGCTTTAAAATAATGAGATGCGGGCCGCCATCGCTTTAAAATAATGAGATGCGGGCCGACGGCACTTTAAAATAATGAGATGCGGGCCGCTGGCGCTTTAAATTAATGAGATGCAGCCGCCGGCGCTTTAAAATAATGAGATGTGGGCCGCCGGCGCTTTAAAATAATGAGATGCGGGCTGCCGGCACTTTGAAATAATGAGATGAGGGCCGCCGGTGCTTTAAAATAATGAGATGCGGGCCGACGGCACTTTAAAATAATGAGATGCGAGCCGCCGGCACTTTAAATTAAGAAGATGCAGCCACCGGTGCTTTAAAATAATGAGAAGCGGGCCGCCGGCGCTTTAAAATAATGAGATGCGGGCCGCCGGCGCTTTAAAATAATGAGATGCGGGCCGCCGGCGCTTTAAATTAATGAGATGCGGGCTGCCGGCACTTTGAAATAATGAGATGAGGGCCGCCGGCGCTTTAAAATAATGAGATGCGGGCCGCCGGCGCTTTAAATTAAGGAGATGCAGCCACCGGCGCTTTAAAATAATGAGATGCAGGCTGCCGGCGCTTTATAATAATGAGATGTGGGCTGCCGGCGCTTTACAATAATGAGATGCGGGCTGCCGGCACTTTGAAATAATGAGATGAGGGCCGCCGACGCTTTAAAATAATGAGATGCGGGCCACCGGTGCTTTAAAATAATGAGATGCAGGCTGCCGGCGCTTTATAATAATGAGATGTGGGCTGCCGGCGCTTTACAATAATGAGATGCGGGCTGCCGGCACTTTGAAATAATGAGATGAGGGCCGCCGGCGCTTTAAAATAATGAGATGCGGGCCGCCGGCGCTTTAAATTAAGGAGATGCAGCCACCGGCGCTTTAAAATAATGAGATGCAGGCTGCCGGCGCTTTATAATAATGAGATGTGGGCCGCCGGCGCTTTAAAATAATGAGATGCGGGCCGCCGGCGCTTTAAAATAATGAGATGCGGGCCGCCGGCGCTTTAAATTAAGGAGATGCAGGCTGCCGGCGCTTTATAATAATGAGATGTGGGCTGCCGGCGCTTTACAATAATGAGATGCGGGCTGCCGGCACTTTGAAATAATGAGATGAGGGCCGCCGACGCTTTAAAATAATGAGATGCGGGCCACCGGTGCTTTAAAATAATGAGATGCAGGCTGCCGGCGCTTTATAATAATGAGATGTGGGCTGCCGGCGCTTTACAATAATGAGATGCGGGCTGCCGGCACTTTGAAATAATGAGATGAGGGCCGCCGGCGCTTTAAAATAATGAGATGCGGGCCGCCGGCGCTTTAAATTAAGGAGATGCAGCCACTGGCGCTTTAAAATAATGAGATGCAGGCTGCCGGCGCTTTATAATAATGAGATGTGGGCTGCCGGCGCTTTACAATAATGAGATGCGGGCTGCCGGCACTTTGAAATAATGAGATGAGGGCCGCCGACGCTTTAAAATAATGAGATGCGGGCCACCGGTGCTTTAAAATAATGAGATGCGGGCCGCCGGCGCTTTAAAATAATGAGATGCGGGCCGCCGGTGCTTTAAAATAATGAGATGCGGGCCGCCGGCGCTTTAAAATAATGAGATGCGGGCCGCCGGCGCTTTAAAATAATGAGATGCGGGCCGCCGGCGCTTTAAAATAATGAGATGCGGGCCGCCGGCGCTTTAAAATAATGAGATGCGGGCCGCCGGCGCTTTAAAATAATGAGATGCGGGCCGCCGGCGCTTTAAAATAATGAGATGCGGGCCGCCGGCGCTTTAAAATAATGAGATGCGGGCCGCCGGCGCTTTAAAATAATGAGATGCGGGCCGCCGGCGCTTTAAAATAATGAGATGCGGGCCGCCGGCGCTTTAAAATAATGAGATGCGGGCCGCCGGCGCTTTAAATTAATGAGATGCGGGCCGCCGGCGCTTTAAATTAATGAGATGCGGGCCGCCGGCGCTTTAAATTAATGAGATGCGGGCCGCCGGCGCTTTAAAATAATGAGATGAGGGCCGCCGATGCTTTAAAATAATGAGATGCGGGCCGCCGGCACTTTGAAATAATGAGATGAGGGCCGCCGGTGCTTTAAAATAATGAGATGCGGGCTGCCGGCACTTTAAATTAAGGAGATGCAGCCACCGGCGCTCTAAAATAATGAGATGCAGGCTGCCGGCGCTTTATAATAATGAGATGCGGGCCACCGGTGCTTTAAAATAATGAGATGCGGGCCGCCGGCGCTTTAAATTAATGAGATTCGGGCCGCTACAAGCTGTCACCTCCCCTTGCAAGCTCTAAAAGCCTGACAGCTTCCGGCTTGCAACTTAATCGTTTCCTATACCTGACCGGTATTGCGGTATAGGAAAAATTCCCATCGTACAGACAAAACATACCGCTATACCGCCCAGCACTAATGGAACATTGTAGTATCTGCTCCACTGCTTTACCCAAGTAAGGTTTTGTCTATCCACCCTCCCCCTATCAACCCAAATTAACCCTGTATCTCACCCCTCCCACCCCACCCCCCCCCCCCCCCACCCCAACCTAGGCCACAGCAACGCAATAGTTAATTCTATATTACGTAATCTTTCTGCTTGGATAGTTCTCTAAATAGAAACACTGTTTTTTTTTTCCTTGAACTAAACCAAAATTCTGCAAAAAAAAAAAAAAAAAGTTTGGCTCATGAGAAAGGGACATTTGAGTCTCTTGCAGTCTTTAATTTGGGGGTGAGCGGCTCCTCCCCCCTTGGAGCGTCGCGCTGTGAAGCCAGTTACTGAGCCCTTTTTGGACGGCTCCCTTTTCCAGGAAAGCTCCGCAGCTACTTCCCTGTCAGATGTTGAACATCTTCCAAACGTTTGAAAACTGGCAGCTCTGTTCAGAATGTTTGGCACGCCGGGCCCCGGCTGAAGCTCCGAGGTCAATTAAGTTTATAGCGCAGACTGCGCATCGCCCGGATCCATGATGTAAACCTCCCAGATTTTCATCCAAGTCAAAGGCATATTGTACAGGCCTGCGAAAAATCTGGGCGAATCGAACACATGCAGCTTTCTAAGAAAACCTTTTTTATTTATTAAAATTTTTTTAATTTTTTTTTTACGCATGTGTAATTCTTTTCAATTTTATTTTATTTTTTACTATAAAACATATGTTCATCTTCTCCTGAGAAATAATAATAATAATAATAATAAGTGAAAGCGTTAAAGGTGTCATCAATATGTTCCAACCACATAGTTGGTAACTACCGAAGTTATCAGCTATTTCTCCACCCCCCAAGAAGCCGCTGCAGATAATTGATTTAAAGCGGGCGCTTAAAATCAATGAACTGCAGCGGCTTTGGCTGATTCAGAGACCACCGCCGCCACCTGCTTCTCTCCCCCTGCCTGTCCAGGGGTCCTCCCAACCACCGCCACTGCCCCCCAGCCATCCTACCCCCGCACCGCACACTGCCGCTGCCCCCCAGCCATCCCCCCTACCCCCGCACCGCACACTGCCGCTGCCCCCCAGCCATCCCCCCCCGCACCGCACACCGCCGCTGCCCCCCCAGCCATCCCCCCTACCCCCGCACAGCACACCGCCACTGCCCCATTGCCTCCCCTATCCCCGGTTTTATAATTACCTTGTTTCCGGGGTCCACGTTACTTCTGGCTCCCGTCCTGAGCTGTCATTGTGCACACTGACGGTGACGTTGAGGACGTCACTGCGCTGCGCAGTGCACAGCGTAACGCAGGACGCAACAGGAGCCAGAAGTAGCGTGGGCCCCAGACCCCGGGAACAGGTAATTATAAAACCGAGGATAGGGGAGATAATGGGGGTGGCGTGCGGTGCGGTGGGGGGGCAGTGCGGTGGGGGCGGGGCGGGACATTATCGGATTATCGGCAAGATAATTGGCGATAACGTCAAAAAACGTGAATATCGGCCGATAATATCGGCCAAACCAATAATCGGTCGATCCCTAATCTGGAGGTCCGCAGGTTGAAGACCACTGGATAGGAGGTAATACTCACGTGTCCCCGCCGCTCCGGACCCATCGCTGCTGCCCTGGATTTCGCTCCATCGCCACGTCCCCGACGCTCCGGACGTCTTCTTCCCCGGGAACCACGCTCTCAGTCGCCGTCATCACGTCGCTACACACGCCGCTCCTATTGGATGATGGGACGGCGTGCGTGACGACGTGATGACGTCGAAGGAGAGCGCCGGCCATGCAGGGGATCCCGTCCCGGAGCAGACACCGAGGATGCAGGTAAGGTCCCTCCCGGTGTCCTGTAAGCCGTTCGGGACGCCACGATTTCACCACGGCGGTCCCGAACAGTCCGACTGAGCAGCCGGGATAGTTTCACTTTTGTTTCAGACGCGGCGGTCAGCTTTGATTGTTATTTTTGCGGCGGGGGCAGATTGTTATTTTTGCTTACCCACAAAAGTCGCTCAAAAAAATAGCTTAGGCGTATGTGCAACTTTTTGTGCGACTTTTGTAAGCAAAAAAGCTGCTTAAATCCCTTGATAAATCTCCCTCCTGGTCTTCATTCATTTTGCTTTCTATGCCCTATTGGTTGACAATGCAGATAACGGAAGAGATGAGTTTGGCAAAGTTTTTTTACCAACAGAAAATGGAATTGGACCAATTGGGGCTGGCCCCCTCTCTCCAAGGGCACCATAGCAGCTGTATGATCTGCCTTGATGCTACTTACGTCACTGTATCAATGCCTATGGGCCAAAAGTTTAATGGCAACCCCAATACTACTTCAAGATCATAGACCCCCACTTGACCCTCCAAAGAAGATGTGTGTTTGATCCACTACGTTCATGTCTGTGGTAGTAGAGAATGCAACTCTAAGGGAATCACTAGCTCCACTATTCTCCATAACCTTAGACAGACTTCAGTGGAGAGGGCCACCTTAGGGTTATCAGGATCCCTAAACACCATTTGGCACTCCCTGAAGTAGTAGATACTCATGGAAACAGAGTGACTGGCTCCACTAAAGAGTCCTTTATGTTTCTCCATCACCTCTGGTAGTGGTGGATAGGATTGCCAAATGGCCATAAAGGAATCCTTATTACCCTTAAGGGTGGGGGCTCCCATAGGAGCTGAGTGCTGGACCCCCAAAAATAAAGTTAAAAAAAGTCCTGCTTTAAATGATGGCTCTTTTTTAGATTTCATTACCAAAATACCTCTTTTTAAGGGTTTGTTAATTCAAGAAGAAAGAACGGAAGGACAGAAGGAAGGGGAAGAGAAAAATGGAGAAGAGGAAGGATAGAAAAGGAGTAGAAAGAGAGGGAGGAACGCTGGAAGAGGAGCTGGAATAGAGAAAGCACCGAAGGAAATGAATTAGAAAGAAATAAAGAGAAGTAAGGTGGATGACAGCATGGAAGCGCTTATGGAAGTGGCAAAGGAACCATGGGAGAGGAAGAAGAATATAATAGAAAAAGGAAATAAAAAAAGAACATAAGGAAGTATAGAATAGGAGAAAGGATGAATGAGTGAAAGGATAGAAGAAGAGGATTAAGGATAGATGAGTGGAAGGATAAAAGAAGAGGTGGAAGGATGAGAGAGGAGTAGGAAAATAAGAAAAAAAATTAATGGGGTAGAAAGGATGAGGAAAGAGTAGGAAGGCAGGACGGAAGGATGGCATTAGAGAAGGAAAAAGGCAAGGAAAGAAGAAAAAGTAAGAGGAACAGTCAAAGGTGGATTGAGGAGGCATCCTGTGTCCTTTAAGGGATACTCTGGAGGAAAAAAGTTTTTTTCAACTGGTACTAGAAAGTTCTCCTGTTCAAAAATCTTAATCCTTCCAGTACTTATCAGCTGCTGTATGCTCTGTAGAAGTTGTGTAGTTCTTTCCAGTCTTACCCGGTGCTCTCTGCTGTCACCTCTGTCCGTGTAAGGAACTGTCCATAGCATGAAGAGATTCCCATAGCAAACCTTTTCTGTTGTACCCGTTTAAGATAGTGAAGGCCAGAGTCCCTTCCTGTAATCCAACCCTGGATTATGGGCCAGGTCACCCTCTGACTGCATGCATTGGTCCAAATGTAGAAGCTTTTGAATAGAAGCATAGTTCCGCTGTGCCGCCAATAGCACAGCCACACACCCCAGGATGCACCAACTTCATTGTTTTGTGGACCTGAGGAAGGCGCGTGCCTGCGCCGAAATGCGTTGTCCGAAATCTTTTAATAAATATCGTCCTGTGCTATCGTGGCATTCTGAGTCCCATCATTTCCAACAGAAGCGCTCCACTTAATTTCCTCCTCCTTCTCCATTTACTCTACCATAGTTCCTGCAATAGATGATCTAACTTCAGAGCCCCCCCCCTGGATGGGCCATCAATCTAATCTCAAAAAACACTTTTAATAGCTTTAAACTTGAGTGTCCCTTTAATTATTTTCTATTTATTCTTTGGAATGCACTTGCTCTATACTCTAGGAAGGTGACATTTCAGAGATTTATGGCCAACCTAGCCCATCGTGTTCATATAAGATCCGGCTGCAGGATCTCATTTTATGGCGAGCACGCAGCGATTCGGGAGAGGTATTTAATCATGTTTGTTAACAAATGGAGGCTTAAAATAGAGCCCGGCTATAAAAGAGAGTTTAACAATTCCAAAGGGAACACACACAGATATTGAAACAATATAGTGCGCGGGGTCTGATGGTAAAACCTTTTGTTCTTGCCCGTCCTTATTCCTGGCAGTAACTGGCAATGAAAGCCTCACATGCTGTAAGAGTGACCTGGTGCTCGCTGCATTTTTAGCAAAGGTTACAGGGAGCATCTTATGTGTTTCCTCTAAAAAACAATGTCTCATAATTGCCGGCTAATAATATTGGCCAATACGGGCGTCGCATGTCCTGCTTTACTTCACAGATACCCGCCCTGGAAATAGCGACATCCATAAAATTACTGGTAATCTTCACTGTCTCCTTTTCTGCATCTATGGCATTTTTTGGGGATAATATTTTGCCATTATTAAAATAAAAATCCATAAAAACATTTTAAAATATTTCAGAATCTCCTGTATTTCAAAATGTTCTGTTTCATGCAGCTCACATGTCAGCTTTGCTGTTTCAACTAGGTCAGAGTCTGCAGAGTCATCTCAATACATAGCTTTACAGATTGATAGTAACAGTGTACAGGTTTAGACCTTAATAACAGAGGATAGTAAGGGCTCATTCACACTACGGAAATTGCACTTGCTGTAGCCTCCCAATGATTTTAATGGGATTCTATGCTTAGTTCACACGATAGCGGGAATTTCTGAAGAGGAATCGGTAGTAAAACAAACGTGTTCACCATGATGTTTGTTCTGTTTTTTCTAGATAAAACATTCAGTGCATTAAAGCCTGGGATATATGTGGCTGCAAGCTCAGAAACAGGACATGTTTGCCTTGCGGAGATGCTGTTCACAATCTACAGATAGTTGCATTCATATACAGGTGAGTGGCTTCATGTCTCATTATTTAAAAAGGAACCTGTCACCAGGAATATGCAATCTGGGGGGCATCATGTTATAGGGCAGGAGGAGCTGAGCAGATGATATATACAATACGGTACAATCTGCAGGTAACATGTTATAGAGCAGGAGGAGCTGAGCAGATGATATATACAATACAGTACAATCTGCAGACATCATGTTATAGAGCAGGAGGAGCTGAGCAGATGATATATACAATACAGTACAATCTGCAGGTATCATGTTATAGAGCAGGAGGAGATAAGGTGATATATACAATACAGTACAATCTGCAGGTATCATGTTATAGAGCAGGAGGAGATAAGGTGATATATACAATACAGTACAATCTGCAGGTAACATGTTATAGAGCAGGAAGAGCTGAGCAGATGATATATACAATACAGGACAATCTGCAGGTATCATGTTATAGAGCAGGAGGAGCTGAGCAGATGATATATACAATACAGTACAATCTGCAGGTAACATGTTATAGAGCAGGAGGAGCTGAGCAGATTATATATACAATACAGTGTAATCTGGTGGTATCATGTTATAGAGCAGGAGGAGCTGAGCAGATGATATATACAATACAGTGTAATCTGCAGGTATCATGTTATAGAGCAGGAGGAGCTGAGCAGATGATATATACAATACAGTGTAATCTGGTGGTATCATGTTATAGAGCAGGAGGAGCTGAGCAGATGATATATACAATACAGTACAATCTGCAGGAATCATGTTATAGAGCAGGAGGAGCTGAGCAGATGATATATATACAATACAGTTCAATATGCAGGTAACATGTTATAGAGCAGGAGGAGCTGAGCAGATGATATATACAATACAGGACAATCTGCAGGTATGTTATAGAGAAGGAGGAGCTGAGCAGATTGATATAAAGATTTGGGGGAAAAGATTCAGTATAACTTGAATTTAATATATTAAATCACTGTTCTATCTGGGCTTAAGAGTCAGGTGCCCACACAGGGAAGGTAGTCAATTATAGAGTAGGACCACCCACTGGACTCCTAAACCCACAACGAGAAGAGATTTAAATGCATAAAAAAAAAAAAAAAAAACTAGTTATACTGAATCTGTTTCTCACAAATCTATTTATCAATCTGCTCTATAACATGATACCTGCAGATTGTACTGTATTGTATATATCATCTGCTCAGCTCCTCCTGCTCTATAACATGTTACCTGCATATTATACTGTATTGTATATATCATCTGCTCAGCTTCTTCTACTCTCTAGGATGATGCTCACAAATCAGGTCAGATTGCCTGATGAATGTGACGTAGATAATTCATGTTTTAAAGGATTTGTCTACATTTGGGACCGCTTGTGACTGTTCCCTGTGGTGATTATTTAGTAAAAGAGCTGTTCACTGTTTCAGTTGATAGCGATAGCTGTCTGGAGTATCGGTAGTCTTCGAGAAATGAAGGTCCTGTTCGTAACGCCACTTCCATCTTTTACCTGATCTGTTTTTAATGAGCATTTATTTCAGTTATTGGTGGACAGTGTCCCCATGGCAACAATGTTCCCTGCAGTGTACCTGTCTACATTCTGGTTTGTCAATATTTACTTGTAATTCTCGACACTGATGTAATTGTTGATCCACAAAAGGTTCCCATAACAATAACTATTCTCCAGTCTACCTCATTCCTTCAGCACTGTCCTAGAGACATTTCGGTAAATTCAGAGGAATGTTTACATTCTGATTTGTTCAATATTTATTCATAATTCTCGTAGATTGTGATATTTGATCCATGAAATGTTTCCATGACAAAACTTAAACACTGGAAGTAGTGTTGTCATGGGGACATGTGTAATGCTTGTTGTATCTGTCTTTGGATACCTTATTGTCATGAATACTAGCATTCCGGGTCTCCGTCTATGCTAAGTTTAGTAGGAGAAGGGAGGGATGGCATTCCCACTGTGATTGGCTGCCAGATATATATTGTGGACAGTTAGCTACTTCCTGTCCCAGTAACCAAAGTGGCAAAAGAGGGGATAAGATAGATATTTGCATATAAAGACCTTGCCATTGGAAGTATGCAGAAGCATGCTGAACGATGGGGAGTCATAGAGTTATGTGGTTATGCTAGAAGTAAGTTAGCTACTTCCTGTTCCAGAAATTAAAGGTGTAGAAGAAGGTGAAGATGCAAGATGTGGATGCAAGGGGGGCATTGAACTACCATGATTAATCTGGTGGACAGGGTAGCAGTCAATTAGCTACTTCCTATGCCAAAATTTCAAGTGGGAAAAGAGGGTCAGGACAATGGACAGGATAGATAAATGTCTCGAAAAATATTGCCAATAGACGTATGCATAAGCAAGATATACATTGGAGATAGAGGACCCTCTAAGTGACAGAAAATGTGGTGGACAGGGTCAAAGTCAGTTAGCTACTTCCTGTCCCAGAAACTGAAGTTGCACTAGAGTGAGAAGAATGGGAAACCTAGATGTTTGTATAACCAATGGAAGTATGTAGAAGAATGATTAATACTGTATACTCGTAGAGCACCCATGAGTAATCTGGTGGATGGTGGTAGAAGACAGTTAGCTACTTCCTGTCCCAGTAACAGAAAGGGAAAAGGGGTAAGAAACAACATAATAGAGCATTGAGGAACCATGAGGAACCTGGTGGCTCGTGGTACCAGTCAGTTAGCTACTACCAGTCCAAGAAGTAGAATTGAAAAAAGAAGGGTAACAAAATAGGCAAACTAGACATATATCTAGAGAAACCATGCCAATGGAAGTATCCAGAAGCAAGGGGACCATTGAGGAGCCCTACAGGAACCATGAAAGCTGTGGATTCTTGAGATGCTGCCCTGATGGTATTGAGCTTAAAGGAGTACTGCAGTCATAGACACTTATCCCCTATCCACAGGATAGCGAGGGGGTCTGACCGCTGGGACCCAACGATCTCCCGTACGGGGAGCTGGCATTGCTGCAGCTAATGCGCGTGTTGTCATCCTCACTGAGGTCGATGACATGTCCCCTTCATGGGAGAGGCTGGGATGCGCGAACCCTGCATCTCCGCCTCTCCCATAGAGAGGCGGAGTCGGGCCCCGTACAGGAGATTGCGCGATCAGACACTTATTCACTATCCTTGATAAGTGTCTATGGCTGCAGATCTCCTTTAAAGAAATATCATGAAAAAAAAACTCATCCCCCTATCCAAAATATAGGGAAAAATTTTAGATCGCGGGGGGTCCAAGTGCTGGGGCCGCCACGCCCCCTCTATATAGCTCTATGGGAGAGCTGAAGATTGCCGAACGGCTCTCCCATAGAGCCATATGGAGGGGCGTGGTGGCCCCTGCTTCGGACGGGGTTCATGACGTGCCGCTGTAAAGGAGATCTGGGGCTCCAAATAGGAGTTCGCGGGGGGGCCCCAGCGCTCGGGACCCCCCGTGATCTAAAACTTATCCCCTATCCTTCAGATAGGGGAAAAGAAGTTTTCATCCATGATATTTCTCCTTTAACTCAGAATCTTAACTATAGGGGCTGCAGAGATAACAGTTGCACCGGGCCCTGGTACCTGAATGGGCCCAAAGACCCTTTTGCTACATAAGTAGACCCCAGTATTATGAATGGAACATGGTCAGTGGGGGGCTCTAGTAGAGATTCTACACTGGGGTCCAGGCTCTTCAGCTTACACCTCTGGCTTTACTGTAAGACGTTACTCCTTCAGTTGAATCAGAGCGTCCAATGGATTATCATTAGACCTTTCCGGTGATTCTTTCTCATTGTTCTTTCCACCTCATCTACCTATGAGTTAGCGGTGACTGCATTGTCCTCGTGTAATGATTAATGGCGCCAGGAAGATAAGTAATGCTCTTCTGAATAGATCTCCGCGATGGCAAAACCTTTCTGTAATTAGATTTTACTAATGTTGTTCTTGTGCTGATTCATAGCTGCGGCCGGAAAGGATTTAGAAGCCGGGTCAGCGCCGTGTCCTAAATAATTGGCTGGAAGAGGTGATGGGAAGACTCGCTGGGGGTTCATTCTTTATTCTGGGTTTATCGCTGCCACCAGCTTCTGGGGCCTAATGCATCATCAGTTACTGGTAGGGTCGCCACCCTTCTTGCAAAAATAAATTACTGGCCATGCTAATTTGCATAATTAGTTATATATGCGTGACATCACGGGATACACATATATGGGGGAGGGAAATTTGGCCTATTCTGACCCCTATAACTTTTTTATTTCTCCTTATACGGGGATGAATGAAGGCTCATTATTTGCTCCCCGATCTGCAGTTTCTAACAGGACCATTTTTGTTTTGATGGGACTTTTTGATAGCTTTTTTTTTTAAATTAAAATCGGGAGTTGCAGTTAGTTACTAACTACAACTCCCAGCATGCCCTCATACAGCCTGTGGCTCAGCAGCTGCCCCAAATGAAAACTACAACTCCCAGCATGTTGGACTATATAGTAGTATATAATATAGGTCAGAGTTTCCCAACCAGGGGTGCCTCCAGCTGTTGCAAAACTACAACACCCAGCATGCCCGGACAGCCGTTGGCTGTCCGGGCATGCTGGGCGTTGTAGTTTTGCAACAGCTGGAGGTGCTCTGGTTGGAAAACACTGGTATAGTATATGGTGCAACATTCCAGGAGTTGGAGGATTGGTTGGATAAATACCAGCCATGATGGCCAAAATACCCTGATCTGTAGTTTTTAGCTGGACCATTTTTGTTTTGATGTGATTTTTTGATCTCTTTTTTTTTAATTACATTTGGGAGTTGCAGTTAGTTACTAACTACAATTCCCAGCATGCCCTGATACAGCCTGTGGCTCAGATGCTGCCCCAAACCAAAACTACAACTCCCAGCATGTTGGACTATATAGTAGTATATAGTATAGGCCAGTGTTTCCCAACCAGGGGTGCCTCCAGCTGTTGCAAAACTACAACTCCCAGTATGGTCGGACAGCTGGGGACCCCCGCGATCTTGGTGCAGCCCCGGCATTCTGTGCCGGGCGCTGCCTCTGAGATGGGGACGTGATGTCACGGCCACTTCCCTAGTGACGTCATGCCACTCCCCCTCCATTCATGCCTATGGGAGGGGGCATGACTGTCATCACGCCCCCACCCATAGGCATGAATTGAGGGGGTGTGACATCACTAGGGGGAGTGGCTGTGATGTAACGTCCCCGTCTCGGAGGCAGCGGCCGACACAGAATGCCGGGGGCTGCACCAAGATCGCAGGGGTCCCCAGCAGCGGGACCCCTGCGACCATACATCTTATCCCCTATCCTTTGCATAGGGGATAAGATGTATAAAGCCGAAATGCCCCTTTAACTTAGCAAAAACCCTCAAGTCCTTTTTATTTCAATGGGAAACTATGGCGACTGTCCTGTTGCGGGATCACACGACCAATGTCTACTCTACCACGGACCACCCAGATATGTTGTAAGTGATTTGCTTTTCTTTATTATCGTGTACAGTTCTCGTCTGTGTACGTTTCCGGTTCACCTCATGTTACATACAGTATACACAGTGGGGGGGAGATTCATCAAATCCTGTCCAGAGGAAAACTTGCCCAGTTGCCCATAGCAACCAATCAGATGGCTTCTTTCATTTTGCAGAGGCCTTGTTAAAAATGAAAGAACCGATCTGAGTGGTTGCTATGGGCAACTGGGCATCTTTTCCTCTGGACAGGTTTTGATAAATCTCTCCCTTACTCTCCTTTTTTGTTCTTTTTCTAAATGCAAATCTCCTCTTAGAAGTCTGGAGCGCTCCTGATCAATGGTAATGATTGCCCATTAGGTGGAAATTCCCCCATGTTGATTTTTCTTGGTTCCATTGAATTAAATTGTTGTTTTTTTGGGTGTTTATAAGAGCGCAGCTCCGGGGATTGAATGGTGAATAATCAGTCTGGATCTATCGCCCTGGGTCAGGCTTTATTTCTGTTCCAGTTCAGTGATCTGTCGCTGCTACGTCTGAGGCTCGGCTCCTTGTTTTGTCTGAAAGGGGAATTTTTTTGCCTGAAGGGACTGGGATATGACATTTGTTCTGTATCTTTATAGTTATTAATTAAAGGTGGAAGATATCATCTACCTTTTGGAGAATAGGGATCTGAGGAAACCAACCCCCCCCCCCCCCCCCCATCCCCATGACTTGCCATTGATATACAGCTGTTGTCCCCAATTCACCCTACAACTTGTCCGGTCTGTTTTCTTTCACAGTCTGGGTTTGTACTGCCTCCATTCATATCCATTGCTCTGCTCTGTTCTCTAGGGAGGAGGACAGTGAAAATAACTGTGACGTTGGACATCAATGGCATCAAACAGACCCTATTGACCCTTATTGGGTACCATTGGGGTCACATCATGGTGGTCACTGTTTTTTACATGGCAGAAAAGCGTTGCTGTTTCAGGCGCCTTTCACACGGCTGTTGCTCCCCCATCAAGAATGGCTGTTAAAGTCTCTTTTTTTTTTTTTAAATGATTTTATTGGGGTAATCAACTGGTGCCAGATTGTTAAACAGATTTGTAAATTACTTCTATTAAAAAATATTAATCCTTCCATTACTTATTAGCTGCTGAATACTACGGAGGAAATGATTTTCTTTTTGGAACACAGAGCTCTCTGCTGACATCACGAGCACAGTGCTCTCTGCTGACACCTCTGTCCATTTTAGGAACTGTCCAGAGTAGCAAATGTTTGCTATGGGGATTTTCTTCTACTCAGGACAGTACTTAAAATGGACAGAAATGTCAGCAGAGAGCTCTGTGTTCCAAAAAGAAAATAATTTCCTCTGTAGTATTCAGCAGCTAATAAGTACTGGAAGGATTAAGATTTTTAATAGAAATATAAGGAAAAAAATACAAATAAATAAGTTTTCCACCGGAGTACCCCTTTAATGGCCGTTCTTGTGACGGGGCACAATAGGCAACAATGGATCCCGATGGCTCCTATTTACAATTATGTTGGTCGTCGGGCACCCTTGTGTTTTTACTAGAATAGTGGGAGAAAAAAAGATGGCACAAGCAGTATTTTTTCTCCGGCTATTCTCCCCTGACGGACGTCACACTGCCGTGTCCTAACGGCAGTGTGAAAGAAGCCTAAATTGGTCCTCCTCAACACGCTCTAAGAATACCATATTTTTCGCCCTATAGGACGCACCGGCATATAAGACGCACCCAATTTTAAATGTCCAAAATCTAGAGAAAAAAGATTCTGAACCCAACAGTGATCTTCAACCTGCGGAACTCCAGATGTTGCAAAACTACAACTCCCTACAACTGGTAATTGTAGTTTTGCAACATCTGGAGGTCCGCAGGTTGGAGACCACTGGTATAGGAGGTAATACTGACGTGTCCCCGCCGCTCCGGACCCGTCACCGCTGCCCTGGATGTCGCTCCATCGCTGTCACTGCGTCCCCGTGGTGTCCCCGACGCTCCGGACGACTTCTTCCCCGGGATCCACGCTCTCCGTCGCCGTCATCACGTCGCTACGCACGCCGCTCCTATTGGATGACGGGACGGCGTGCGCAACGACGTGATGACGACGAAGGAGAGCACCGGCCATGCAGGGGATCCCGGCACGGAGCAGACACCGAGGAGGCAGGTAAGGTCCCTCCCGGTGTCCAGTAAGCTGTTCGGTACGCCGCAATTTCACCGCAGCGGTCCCGAACAGCCCGACTGAGCAGCCGGCTTAGTGTTATTTTCGCTTCAGACGTGGCGGTCAGCTTAGGAAAATCTAGAAAAAAAAGATTCTGAACCAAATACAATGTAAAGTATAGGACAGTGATCTTCAACCTGCGGACCTCCAGATGTTGCAAAACGACAACTCCCAGCATGCCCGGACAGCCGTTGGCTGTCCGGGCATTCCGGGAGTTGTCGTTTTGCAACATCTGGAGGTCCGCAGGTTGAAGACCACTGGTATAGGAGGTTATACTCGCCTGTTTCCGCCACTCCGGACCCGTCACCGCTCAGCATCGCTGCCCTGGATGTCGCCCTCCATCGCTGTCACCGCGTCCCCGGGGTGTCCCCGTCGCTCAGGAACGTCTCTGCTGCCCGGTATCCTCGCTCTCCGTCGCCGCCATCACGTTGCTACGCACGCCGCTCCTATTGGATGACGGGACGGGGTGCGCGACGACAGCTTTGATCGCCGCGTCTGAAGGGTTAATACAGGGCATCACCGCGATCGGTGATGTCCTGTATTAGCCGCGGGTCCCGGCCATTGATGGCCGCAAATATTCGATGTATAAGACGCAAGTTTTTAACTCCATGGGGTTTCATGGTGTCCATTGAGTTACAGGCAGTCTGTATCTAAGTTTTCGCTCCTGTGTGTTCTACAATTAGAGTCTATGTAATAGCCGCCTATTACCATTTCTTGCAAATCCTCCCCGTAATGACCCATTACCCCACATCTCCCCTGCCAGAACACACATACCGGGTCGGCACTCCAATATTCTGACTGTTTTCCTTGGTAAAACTCCAGTTAAATAAATATGAAATGAACGTCAAGAATTTGTAACTGGAGACTGCGTCCCCCGAGGTGTTTTCTCCGGCTTGTCATACTGTCTCCATGTGATTTCCCTGTGACTGATCCTCATCTGATTCTGTGTGCGGTGACTGGAAAACGTTCTCGCTCGGGGGCTTGTCCCCGCTGCCCGAGGTGTTACTTGTATTAATTAAATTACATTTCTGCACATAGACAGGACGTATTAGCTGGGGAGATGCGGATTACGGCGTCTGATGGTAGATGGTAATACCTGCTCCAGCATATGGACGGCTCAACAGTGTGACTATTGTTGCTTGTTTCAAGATTTGTAGCTGCTTCATTTACTGAAATCTGACAGTAATTTTTATTATGAAAGATGAGTGAACCATTTGAGAACAAATTATATTAATTCTGAATTTTTTAAGACATTTTGGACTTCAGGCAGCAGGGACTTTTGTCAAGGATAGGTGTCCCTGCTACTGTACTTTCAGTAAAATCAGGAAACAATGAATGCTACAGAGGCACTAACCAACAGAAGAACAGATCAATTATGAACAATGGCACTAAAAAATTATAGGACAATTTATTCTAACATGAATTGACAACATGTCATGATCACATCACGTATGGCAGGGAAGAAGTGTGCCCTAGCTTTCCCTAAAGCCGCGTTCCCTACCTACTTGCAGACACACCCTAAACGGCGAATCACAACTACGAGCCGATCCATACACTGCACTAATGTGCTGGGGCCTCAGAGCCAAAATAACAAACAAACTGTACAAGGTCGAGGTCCACATCAAGAACACGAGAGGTTAAAGGGGTACTCTGGTGGAAAACAATGTTATTAAAATCAACTGGTGCCAGAACGTAAAACAGATTTGTAAATTAGAAGTCAAATATATAGCTATTACCTCAAGCAACTTACCAACTAGGGTGCATTATGATATGTGTGGATTAATGAATAAAAAACAGCATCACTAGTACAAAAATGTAATTAAATATAATTCAATAAAATATAATAAAATAAAATATACTACACATGTACAGGCACTAGTGTAACGCAGAGCGCTCCGGGTCCCGCATCCATCCCGGAGCGCTCACGGCGTCTGCCCTCCTGCAGCGCTCCGGTCTCTCACTCTGACCGGGAGCGCTGCTACAGTGCTGCGGGCGGAGATGCGATTCACATGGCGGCACTAGTCTGCTTGCGGGTCGCATCCTGTTCTGATTACCTGCCCCATCCGCTGTCTCTGCTCCGGCGAGTGCGGTCCCGCTCTCTAGGGCGCGCGCGCCGGGTCTTTCAGATTTAAAGGGCCAGTGCACCATTAATTGGAGCCTGGCCCAATCTGTTCTAAATCAGTGCTAATCACCTCCCATCTGTTTCCTTAGTGCCAAACACATAAAAACCCACTTCCCCTTCCTGTCCCTGCCGGATCTTGTTGCCTAGTGCCTTGTGAAAGCGTTTAGTGTGAGCCATTACATGTGTATCCAGACCTGCTGTTGCCCCTGACTACGTACCATAGCCGCCTGCCCTGACCTTCTGCTACGTCTGACCTCGCCTCTGTCTAATCCTTCTGTACCACGCCTATCTCAGCTGTCAGTGAGGTCGAGTCGCTATTGGGGGATACGACCTGGGAGTTACCGCCGCAGCAAGCCCATCCCGCCTTGCGGCGGGCTCTGGTGAAAACCAGTAACTTCTTAGAACCGATCCCCCGGTACAACCCGCGTCATCGCCTCACTGATCCAGAGGATCCACTACCCGCTTACCAGTCCGGATCGTGACAACTAGTACATTCCTCACTGGGCCCTAGTGGGGTGATAATACTGGATGAATGACTAAAATATCATGAGCATGTACAGTCCAATAATCCGGCACCTGGTTTGTTAGTCCCGTAACAGAGCAGATGGTTGAAATGCACTTGATAGATACTACAAGATCAGACTCCAGATAGTCAATAGATGGAATGAATATGATAATGGAGGAACATTAATATTATATTTCTCACCGCCTGTAGCCGCCTGGTTCTCACTGGCGTGGACCTGTGGAGTGCGGCTGTAGAAAGCTCCGCCGTGGAACAGCAAGATGGTAAGTGGCAATCTCACGCTGGAATTAGCGACCCCGATGGCAGTGGGGTGCGACGCGATGGTCAAAGCCGTTCCTGGCAGCCTTTCTTCCGTGGATGGTTAGATGGTTACAACGCCGACACTCTGGCAGGAGTGTCAGCACACACGGGAGCGGGGTTCCACGTGGGGAACTGGAGGTGAGATGCACACAACATTCAAAAACTGGTCAGGCATGAAAATCAGGTGTGAATATACACCAACACAGAAACACAGAATACAGACATTACACACGTTTTGCGAGTCTGCTGCTCTCTTCCTCAGGTCCTTATGGGTAAGGACCAGATGAAGAGAGAAGTAGTCTTTCAAAACCCATTTTGTTCTTCTATTGATCAGTTCTGCCCTGATTCTTCAACACTGATGGTAGGACCGCTCCTAGACTGGACACTGGCAAGAAGACTTTGACACTGGGAGATGAGGGATACTAATGACTGTGACACTGAGAAGATGTGGGGACACTAATGACTGTGACACTGGGGAGATGAGAGGACACTAATGACTGTGACACTGAGAAGATGAGGGGATACTAATGACTGTGACACAGGGGAGATGAGGGGACACTAATGACTGTGACACAGGGGAGATGAGGGGACACTAATGACTGTGAGACGGAGAAATGAGGGGACACAGAAGACTTTGACACTGGGAGATGATGGATACTAATGACTGTCACAGGGAGAGATAAGGGGACACTAATGACTGTGACACTGAGAAGATGAGGGGACACTAATGACTGTGACACAGGGGAGATGAGGGGACACTAATGACTGTGACACAGGGAGAAATGAGGGGACACAGAAGACTTTGACACTGGGAGTTGATGGATACTAATGACTGTGACAGGGAGAGATAAGGGGACACTAATTACGGTGACACTGAGAAGATGAGGGGACACTAATGACTGTGGCATAGGGAGAGAGAATGGGACAGCAATAACTGACACACGGGACAGATGAGGGGGACACTAATGACTGACACAGTGGAGAGATGAGGGGATTCTAATGAATTACATGAAGGAGAGACATGAGGGGACAGAATTGACTGTTACACACAGGGAGATGAGGGGACACTAGTGACTGACACGGGGAGCTGAGGGGACAATAATGGCTGTGACACAGGTAGAGATGGGACAATAATGGCTGTGACACAGGGAAAGATGAGGGGACTCTAATGAGGGATCACTTGGTGTTGAGTGACATGCGGCATCCTGGCTCTCTACGTTTTTTGCCGGCTCCTAGATGAATGATATATTTGGGCAATCCCTGCCGTAAAGTGAGAACCTCGAAGCAGTACTCGGCCTTTCTAGTAATTCTCTGCAGCTATTGAGGCAGCTGGTGACATTTTGCAGAAATCTGTGACACAGACAATCTTCTCCGATCACTCATAAATGAATCCACATGGGTATATACCGCGCTGGCGGAGCAGATTTGTGCCGCCCTTGTGCACATTGTATAATAATTATGTATTGCACTTCACAGGCCGCCGCTCGCACTTTATTGCTGCTGTTTTGCTGATATCTCTCTTTGCCTTATGGCTCGGCAGTGACAATCCTTGTTTATGAAGCTGGTTTTTTTTCACCCCCCCCCCCCTCTTCTCGTATTGGAATAAACAGGCAGCTGTGTACGCACGGGTAAATTAAGGCGACAGGGTGTCTGATTCCTTTTAAAGTGCAGAGCATCACGATAAGGATTTTTTTTGGCAGGTCTTTCGCCGAATCAGTCAGGATTCTAAAAACTGATACCGGCTGAACATTCCCAAGAAGGCCAATAGGGCAGTGACATTGGAATGACGCCGCGACCTGCGCCGTGTCGGGTCAGATCTGATCACACAGAGAGATAGAGAAATCTCACCCCGGTTTATCCTGATAAATTCAGGTCACAGATTAAATATGTGATGTTCTCCGAAACGTGTCACTGCGGGTAAACACTTTGTTCTGGGCAAACACCATTGGTAATAAAAAGGTTATCGAGGTAAGGTGACACCTGACATATCTCCTATATGGGGTCCTGGTCTCGCATTGAACTTACCAAACTCTTAAAGGGGTACTCCAGCCCTAAGACATCTTATCCCCTATCCAAAGGATAGGGGATAAGATGTCTGACCGCGGGGGTCCTGCCGCTTGGGACCCCCGCAATCAGCACCCACCTCTTTGAGCTAAACGCCACACTGCCGGGTGCCGACCATGGGGCTGGAGTATCGCAACGTCACAACTCTGCCTCGTGTGATGTCATGCCCCGCTATGCAAGTCTATGGGAGGGGGCGTGACTGCCGTCACGCCCCCTCCCATAGACTTGCATAGCGGGGGCGGGGGGTGACGTCACACGGGGCGGAGTCGTGACGTCACGATACTCCGGCCCCGTGGTCGGCACCCGGCAGTTTATGAGCTGGCAGCGCGGCATGCAGCTCAAAGAGGTGGGTGCCGAATACAAGATTGCGGGGGTCCCCAGTGACAGGACCCCCGCGGTCAGACATCTTATCCCCTATCCTTTGGATAGGGGATAAGGTGTCTTAGGGCCGGAGTACCCCTTTAAGATCTCCGTTGGCCGAGTGGGCTGTCAGAACTGCATCGTCTCTAATGGTAGGGTCTGGAGCGCTTAGGATTTTGGTAAGTTCAATGCAAGGCCAGGACCCCATATAGGAGATTGTGGGGGTTCCAGTGGTTGGGTTCCTTTGAATACTCATATAAGTGAATGATTTCTCAGCAGCTCCACCATAGGGGAAATGAGGCATTGTAGGTTACCCATCCACATCGATAGACTGTGTAATGTAGGACAAGTCCTCCAGAGCAAGAGACGCTCTTTCCACTTTGGTGATTGAATGAAAGAATGAATGAGGTTTATAAACATGGATTTTCTAAACTTTATACCTTAAATGAAGACCTGGCCTTAAAGGGGTACTTCAGTGGGAAAACATTTTTTTTAATCAACTAGTGCCAGAAAGGTAAACAGATTTGTAAATGACTTCTATTTAAAAATCTTAATCCTTCCAGTACTTATCAGATGCTGTTTAACACAGAGGAAGTTAATTTATTTTTTAATTTCTTTTCTGTCTGTCCACAGTGCTCTCTGCTGACACCTCTGTCCATGTCAAGAACTGTCCAGAGTAGGAGCAAATCCCCATAGCAAACCTATGCTGCTCTGGACAGTTCCTGACATGGACAGAGATGTCATCAGAGAGCACTCAAAAATAAAATAAAACTTCCTCTGTATTATATAGCAGCTGTTAAGTACTGGAAGGATTAAGAGGTTTTTACAAATCTGTATATATTTCTGGCACCAATTCGTTTAAAAGAAAATGTTTTCCAGAGGAGTAAAACATTACTATGGAGTAAAGGAGTACTCCACTGGAAAACATAATTTTTTTTTAAATCAACTGGTGCCAGAAAGTTACAGATTTGTAAATTACTTCTATATTCAAATCTTAATCCTTCCAGTACTTTTCAGCTGCTGTATGCTCCAGAGGAAGTTCTTTTCTTTTTGAATTTCCTTTTTAGTCAGGAACTGTCCAGAGCAGGAGAGGTTTGCTATGGGGATTTGCTCCTACTTTGGACTGTTCCTGATATGGACAGAGGTGTCAGCAGAGAGTACTGTGGTCAGACTAAAAATAAATGAACTTCCTCTGTGTTATACAGTAGCTAATAAGTACTGGAAGTATTCATATTTTAAAATAGAAGTAATTTACAGATCTGTTTAACTTTCTGTCACCAGTTGATTTAAAAAAACAAAAAATGTTTTCCACCGGAGTACCCCTTTTAACTTTTACTGAATATATATAGGATTTAGTGTTCCCAGTCAGCACAGGACAAGTTAAATAGAGTCCATCTTTGTACAGCTGAACCCCAATGTTCTGTTCCGCCTCCTAGTATCAGCGCAGGACTTAGTCATCACCAGACTAACGCGGTAGTATTTATTAGTCATCACAGCAGTCAATGAGCAGAGCCGGGAGAGAGAAATTCATATTTCACGTGTAAGCGGCAGCGTGTATTACTCGCAGAACCATTGACCCTCTAAATGAGACGTGATGCACTGCGCTTATTGCTGCGGCCCGGCCTGTTAGATCGGCCCCGTGGAATCATCCTGCTGGGAGACGATTAAGATAAATGACTTATTAGATCCGTCTCTCGACTCCTGGGCCGCTCCGTGTGACTAATAGCAGCGATATAGAGTGTGTTCTGGATATAAGACAAGAGCAAAACTGGATATCATTGTAATATCGTAACCTCACCATATCCTTCCACCACTGCCACCATCCCCTTACAGAAGGGTGGTTAAAGGGGTACTCTGCTGCTCAGCGTTTGGAACAAACTGTTACGAATGCTGGAGTCGGCGCCGGGAGCTTGTGACGTCATAACCCCACCCCCTCATGTCGTCACACCCCGCCCCTCAATGCAAGTCTATGGGAGGGGGCGTGACGACTGTCACGCCCCCTCCCATAGACTTGCATTGAGGTGGCGGGGCTGTGGCATCACGAGCTCCCGGCGCCGACTCCAACATTTGGAACAGTTTGTTCCAAATGCTGAGCAGCGGATTACCCCTTTAAGCACTGCTATATCTTAAAGGGACAGGCCTGTGGCAGATGATGGATAACTACTCTTTGAAGGACTTACACAGACCTGCCATACTTTGTCTAAGCAACAAGTATCCTTGGTCCCGGTCTACTCGTGAAGGTTGTGTTTGCTATATTGGAAGTGCCCCAGACCCTGCCCTTGGGTTTGTATGACTGTTCTTCTAGTTTACAATGGGTCCACATTCCTGTCCTGGGACCTCACCGTGAACAATTAACCTTTATATACCCAAAGGGGAGTTCTTTGAAAGCTACCATTTCAGATATCCACCACTTACCTCCTCTTGGTGGCAGCGGAGGCCGGTGCTGGAGCATCTCTCTCTTTAGTGGGGTTTACTGGGAGCCCATACATAGAGTACCCTAGTGAGATGACAATGTAACTAAAGTGGGGTTTAAAGTGTACCTTTAGGCAAAAACTGTCTTCTAAACCAAAGAGACTTGTCAAAAGTTTAATTTGGTGGGAGTCTGATTTCTGGGACCTCCAAAGGTTTGGCTGACCATGCGTGTGTTTTCAAAGAGTAGAAGGGACTTAGTGTCCGCCTGACACCTCTTGTGGTAGCTTATTTGTCTTTAGAACAAAAGGATCGGGCAAGTTAAAGTTCAGTATGCCCGATTAAAGGGGTACTCCACTGCTCAGGGTTTGGAGCAAACTGTTCTGAACATTGGAGCCAGCAGCGGGAGCTTGTGACGTCATAGCCCTGCCCCCTCATGACATCATGCCACACCCCCTCAATGCAAGTCTATGGGAGGGGGCGTGACGGCTGTCACGCCCCCTCCCATAGACTTGCATTGAAGGGGCAGGCCGAGTCTATGATGTCACAAGCTCCTGGCGCCGGCTCCAGCGTTCGGAACTGTTTGTTTCAAACGCTAAGCAGCGGAGTACCCCTTTAAATGCCAGGAGAACACGTAATACACACTTTTGGCCAGGCCGCCAAAATTGGCCGCTTTGGCTGACACTAGTTTAAATTGTATGGACCCCCTTTAGAACAGTAGGCAAGGCAGAGTTGCTGGTCGTTTACCATAGGACATGCCAGTCCCATTCTGGTTGTATGGACCTTTTGGTCTCCTCGTGTGGAGCTGGTCTCTCCAGACTGTACTCTGTTAGGCCAGCACAATAGCCTTTAGAGTTTCACCATACCACACAAAAAATATATTAGCCTCTGCATTTTGTCGCATTTTTACAGAAAACAAACAAATTGGCTGTTAAAATTCTGCGTTTTACCACAATTTGCATAACTGGACTGCGACACTACCACTAATAAAACTCTATGTGCGAACACAACCTAAGTTCCGATATATCATTTTAAAGGGATTTTCTCTTATTGAAGATCACTGGACACCGGTAAAACCGACCATACCAACAGACACGTTTCGAGCGCATGCGCTCGAAATGCGTCTGTTGGTATCGTCTGTTTTATCTGTGTCCAGTGATCTTCAAAAAAACTTTTGTTTTTCAAGCGCTGGATCAACGTTCTTCTGTTCTACATTCTTCACCCTGTTATTGGTACAGGACCTGCCCCCCCCCCCCGATGAAATGATGTCATCGCACGGCAGGTCCTGCACCTCTCCAGATAAGGATGAAGAGGCCTCAGCTTAGGAGCAGAGGGATTTTAACTTTTTCTCATGGTCTGCGGATATCAGGGACATTTGGATGAGCACAAGTAATTTTTTTATTAATTTATTTATTAGCACCTTTGTTCCATGGCACCTTACATGTCAAATATGTTATCTGTTTGAGTCTGAGTGTTCAGACCGCGACTGATGACAAGAACACTCAGACCCCGACTGATCAAAACTTTTAAATGTCTTTTGGGTTTTTTCTTGACAGAAAAATTGTATTTGATCTTTATTGGCTGTCCGCCACCCAGTCTTGACTTTGAAGTCTCCATGTTGTATTGGTTATATTGCAGTTGCCGGATTATCAGACCAATGTCAGGTGATTGACTTTTCCACACAGCGTGCGGGGGCCCGGGCCCTGGACGAGGTTTATTTGGCTCATGATGCATTCCCGCTCAGCACGGTTGCTTCTGTACAGGGAGTCTATATTCTAATAAAAAAGATAATCCTTCCTCACCCTGCGAATGAGAGATTGCACCCCTGAGCGGTCCCTATCAGGTTATTTCCTCTCATTGAGGTTAATGATGCTTAGCTGAGAAGGGAGTGAATTTCCTCTATTCTGCTGTAGCCGTAATGTAAACAGACAGGGTCTATTGAAGCAGGACATTTCACTTTCCTGGAGTGTGACCATGCATGGACGAGGGGGGGTTGGAAAGGTGATGGTATGTAATATAGTAGGCAGGAAGAAGGACCCTCCTGATCGCCCTTTACAGCTCATTGGTGACACTTCAGCTAAAAGTTCTTCAGGTCATGGTAAAAGGAGAAAAAAACAACAAAAAAAGAGGAATAAAGAAAACACGGGGGTCATTTATCAGGGTGCCATAGCCATTGGCCAGATGTAAATGCACAAGCACAACAGGTGGGCCGAGGAGCCTTTTGTTTTCTTTCGGAAGGTTCCACACTTGATGTCCATTGATGTTTCCTCATAAAGAATCTGGTTTCACAGAGATGAAAAAGTAATAGGGCAAAACTGGAGAACACGAAACCTATTGGAATTCTTGACACTGACCATACACAATTCAACAAAAATAGGAATTCGCTTTTAGAGATTGGGATGTCCATTGTTGCCGGGGCAATGGTCCTTGATTGTCCGTGACAAGGATGATGGAGAATGGAAATTGCTGTTTGGTTAAGAAAGAATTTTAACATTTTCTTATACCCTGTTGGGTTATACTGAATAAAGAAGGGGGTTGGGGGGTTCTCTGATCAGTACGACATTACCCTGTTAGTCATTATTGTTATTGCAGAAGTGGACTGACCATTTGGGTATTGGGGCAGTGCTCTGGTCCCATGGCCAGAGGGGGCCCAAAGCAGGTCTGAGGTTATCGAAGGGTTGTTCCACTTTAGGAAACCCATTTACAACCTCTTAGTAAAGGGAGATCTCATCTCTTGGTCAGAGTGGAGAGCGGCTACAGAGATCGTCTTCAGTTCTGGAGGACCTGACCCATTGATTTGAATGGACACTGTGTAATTCTTCATTTCACCTGTGGTGGCACTGCAGAAAAAAGAAACACTTACTGCCAGGTTTTTCCTACAGATAACTGATGGGGGAGGAGGGTGGGGAATCTTATCATAGGGGGCACTTTGCTCATTGTCAATTGACCCTATGAATAATCATCATGGTGTCAAACAGGTAGGGAAAGTCCAAGGTGGAAAAGCCATTTAATGCCTCATAATACAGCATATATAGCCATAGTATTACCCTGTACAAGCTTCCACTTGAGGTTCCAGTAGAGAGGTGCCCCTGCTTCTTCAGTAGCCATAGGACGATAGCTGTTCCTCCCAACCCCCCCCCCCCCCCCCCCCATACACACATGCTTCTATTTTCGATGGAGAGGGGGGATGAGCTACTGCCAGTCACTCCAGGCAACAGCTGTCCAGGCATGCTGGGAGTTGGAGTTTTTCAACATTTGGAGGTCCATAGTTTGGAGACCGATTTGTTGTAGAAACACATAAAAAGTTTTGATCGGTCAGTGGGGGCATTCATCATTGTAGGTGTAAGTGAAGCATTTATCATTGTAGGTGTAAGTGAAGCATTCATCATTGTAGGTGTAAGTGAAGCATTCATCATTGTAGGTGTAAGTGAAGCATTTATCATTGTAGGTGTAAGTGAAGCATTTATCATTGTAGGTGTAAGTGAAGCATTTTTCTACACCTTTTTTTGTGTGCTGGTAATGTGTAGGAGTGCCAAATGTATTAAATGGTCACAGAGCATTTGATAAATTTTGTGCAGGTCGCATTTTCTGAAATTTCTCTCTTCACATACACCAAAAATCTAAGCTAAGTCTGGGCTGGTGTAGTTTTAGATACTTTTCAGTGGTTTTGCACCTTTTTTGTCCCTTTTCACAAAACGGCGCAGTTCATAAAACCCTTCTATATCATGTGTATTGCCGAAATCAGTGGATTGCAACTCAAAATAAGCAGAAATGTGTAATTCAAAAGGCGCAAAAAAAGGCACATAAAAAGGACACTTGCGCCAAAATAGAGCCAAATATAGATGGGGGGGGAAAAAAAGGGTAAACACAATGATAAACGCCGGGCAGTGTGTTCAGACCCTGACCAAGCAATAAAAACGTACCGTATTTTTCGCCCTATAGGACGCACCGGAATATAAAACGCACCCAATTTTAAAGGTGCAAAATCTAGAAAAAAAAGATTCTGACCCCAACAGTGATCTTCAACCTGTGGACCTCCAGATGTTGGAAAACTACAACTCCCAGCATGCCCGGACAGTCGTTGGCTGTCCGGGCATGCTGGGAGTTGTAGTTTTGCAACATCTGGAGGTCCGCAGGTTGAAGACCACTGGATAGGAGGTAATACTCACCTGTCCCCGCCGCTCCGGACCCGTCACCGCTGCCCTGGATTTCGCTCCATCGCTGTCGCCGCATCCCCGTGGTGTCCCCGACGCTCCGGACGTCTTCTTCCCCGGGATCCACGCTCTCCGTCGCCGTCATCACGTCGCTATGCACGCCGCTCCTATTGGATGACCGCGTGCGCGACGACGTGATGACGTTGAAGGAGAGCGCCGGCCATGCAGGGGATCCCAGCACGGAGCAGACACTGAGGAGGCAGGTAAGGTCCCTCCCGGTGTCCTGTAAGCTGTTCGGGACTCCGCGATTTCACGCCTGCGGTCCCGAACAGCCCCACTGAGCAGCCGGGTTAGTGTCACTTTCCCTTCAGACGCGGCGGTCAGCTTTGATCGCCGCGTCTGAAGGGTGAATACAGGGCATCACCGCGATCGGTGATGTCCTGTATTAGCCGCGGGTCCCGGCCGTTGATGGCCGCAGGGACCGCCGCGATAGGTGTGTGTATTCGCCGTATAAGACGCACCAACTTTTTCCCACCAGTTTTGGGGAAGAAAAAGTGCGTCTTATACGGCGAAAAATCAAGAATTTGGGGAACCATTTTGATCTCTGTCCCAATAAATTTCCATCCAACAGAACAATGTCTGTAGGGTTGCAAACAAATTATTTGGGTACTGCAGATGTAAATTAATTTTTATTGCATATATTTATTTACACATTTGTTCTGTGACCCACGTCCAGAACCATCTGCTTGCACGATTTAGCATATTTATTTAAAAAAAATAAATAAAAAAATAAAATATATATATATATATATATATATTCACTCCTTGGCTTATATTCCCCTTATACCAAGCTCCTTATGAACGTGACAACGATCAACTAATCCCTTTCCATGAAATTGTCCCCTTACTATTTTAAGCCTCTCCCAGGATCCAGAAGTGCGTCACGCCTGGAATAGACCAGGAATTTTTTTCGCCACATTTCGGAGGCCGGTATGCATTACACATGTTTGGAATTCACACAGATATTTTTTCCTTAAGTGGAATCTGCTGCAAAATAGCAATGATGTAAGGGCCAGTGAAAGGGATCTGTGTGGAGATCAATGGCCGCCTTATGCAGGTTATCACAGGCCACTGTGTGTGTGTACAGCCCCCATTGACTCGCATCACACCAAATCACATAACAAACTGTCCTGGCGTCTGGTCTGGAGGGTCTTTTTTTTTCCTCCGGCAGAAGACCATGAGTTGGGGTCACAGACAGCTGATCAATAGAGCATTGACCTATAGGGCTCCTTTTTTGTTTTTGAAGATTTTATGCAAACATGACTGTAGTCTACACATTTACACAAGAAAGACGTTCTTCAAAAATAACATGGCAGGTCTGTACATGATGGGAACAGCTGATCTGGGGTGAAATCAGGATATGCACCATAGAGACAGCGCGTGTGTCCTCTGTGGTGCCCATGAAGTTGGTGACCTCGGCCCCGATTTTCTCCCTGCCTATGAGTAGCCTGCAGTATGGTGGCCATACACCTTTAATATTTGCCGCAATAGCTGTTCCTCCCATCCTCCTCGTACACATTTACACTCAGCTCTTTCAGCCAACAGCTATTCCTCCTATCTTCTACATACTCATGTACGCATATTTGGCCAACAGCTGTTTCTTCTATCTTCTACATACTCATGTACGCTCTTTTGGCCTACAGCTGTTTCTCCTATCTTCTACATACTCATGTATGCTCTTTTGGCCAACAGATGTTTCTCCTTTCTTCTACATACTCATGTACGCTCTCTTGGCCAACAGCTGTTTCTCCTATCTTCTACATACTCATGTACGCTCTTTTGGCCAACAGCTGTTTCTCCTATTTTCTACATACTCATATACGCTCTTTTGGCCCACAGCTATTCCTCTGATTCTCCACATGCACACTCTTTTGGCTGACAGCTGTTCTTCTCGTCTTCCACATGTATGTATTTCCGCAAACCATTATTCTTCCTGTCTTTCACATATAAGTATACAACTTTCAGTCAGTTACTTTTTTTGATTTCCACATACCCATGCCCAGGTTTTCAGCCCATAGCTATTCCTCCTGTCCTCCACATACTTGTGCCCACTCTTTCTACTCTCAGCCTTACAAATTTACACATACATATGCACAATCTTTCGGCTGACAGTCTTCTACATACACATGCCTGCAGTTTCAGCCAACAGCCGTTCCATCTTTTCATCTCTTTGGTGACAGCTTGTTCGCCCGTCTTCCACATACACATTCACACTCTTTTGCCCAACAGCTAATTCCTCCCATCTTCTACTTGCCCACTTGCTCAGCCAACAGCTGTTTCTCCTGTCCTCCACATGAACATGCACACTCAGCAAAGCATTTGTGTGTTCTCATTGGGATAAAATAGAATAAGACTTAAAGGGGTACTCCGGGGGAAAACAATTTTTGTTTAAATCAACTGGTGCCAAAAGGTTAAACAGATTTGTAAAGTACTTCTATTTAAAAATATTAATCCTTCCAGCACTTATCAGCTGCTGTATGCTCCAGAGGAAGTTATTTTCTTTTTGAGTTTCTTTTCTGTCTGTCCACAGTGCTCTCTGCTGACATCTCTGTCTGTGTCAGGAACCTTCCAGAGCAGGAGATGTTTGCTATGGGGATTTGCTCCTACTCTGGACAGTTCCTGACATGGACATAGGTGTCAGCAGAGAGCACTTTGGTCAGTGATCTGAAGCATACAGCAGCTAAGTACTGGAAGGATAAAGGTTTTTAAATAGAAGTAATTTACAAATCTGTATATCTTTCTGGCACCAGATGATTAAAAAAAAAAAAAAAAAATTTCCACAGGAGTACCACTTTTAATAAGTCTTGCTGAAATCAGTTGAACAGCTAAAACAAAAAAACCTGTAGAATGGCACTGAAGTGCCATTCTACAGTTTTTTTGTTTTAGCTGTTCATATGTTTCTGTTGCCGGACGTTGAAGTTCGTGTACCGGGAAAATCCTGTGGTTACATACCGGACATTTTTTTATACATGTGATGATAGATCTTGTGCTCCGAGCGCAACCCGACTTGGTAAGGGCAACGGCTCGCACCTCATATTGTTTTAAGGACGTCTTACGGTCCTCACCAGCACTGGGTCCTCCAGTCTACACTTTGTTTGACCACCTACTTATAGACAGCATGGACATGTCATAAGGTTTCCTGGCCTACAAAGAATGTAATGTTACAAAATTGGTGATGGTAGAACATTTTTGAGGGCGAAATGTCAAGAATAATAACTCTGATTCCTCCAGTATCTGATTTAGTGGCCTATTCTACCTTTAGACAACATAAACGTGTCTAAAGGTGATCTACAAGCACCAAACAGGGGATAAAGAGCCATCTCAATTTTATTTCTTCTCTTCCTACTTACAAGGAATGAGAGGAAGTGGTGGTTAACCCAACCCTGGTCCATACAGTCTCTGCTTTGGTTGACCTCCTGTGGTGGATGAGGTAAAATGTCTATTTGGAATATACTTGCTAAAATGGTCCGGTCCAAAACCGCATACGGGTCAAGCCGACCGGAGTCACTGTTTGACTCCGGTCGGGTCATTAAAGTAAATGGAGTCAAAGCTGATCCGGCCGGGTTACGGGAGCCCCCGGTTTGCCCCTCCCCCCCGCCGGATCCGGCACCCGTATGTACAAAACGTGGTGTGAATGCACCCTAACTCACTCCCCCCTCCCCTCGTATTTATAACAATGGGAAAAGATGGAGCTTCCAGAGAGACTTCACCCAAGATGACAAGACCCATGTGCTGGAATAAGGAACGCCTACTGATGGAAGAAACCAATCACAAGGATAGTTATTCATGATGTGTTACAGATTATAGAAATCTTTGTAACTGTTTTAAATACAGGGAGTATTATTTACTGAACTGTTTGTGTCATATGCTGATTCTGACATCTGATTAGGAAGGGGGCAGATACTAATCTGATACCGGGTCGGGTTCCGATCAATTTCACTCCTACTTAGGCAACATTAGTTCGACAAAGGCAATGTTGCCCAACAAGGGATGGAGAACCTTATTTAGGGTCAAATCTCCCTCATATTACAAGGAATTAGAAGAATCTGGGTTTAACCCACCATTGGGCCCTTCAGTCTTTGGATGATGGCTGCGGCCATGTAAACCGTCACCAAACAGGAGGTTATTTTGTCCTTTTGAGAATATCCCTGTTGTAAGTTAAAGTGAAATTCTTAAAATGTAAACCAATATAGAGCTTACAACTAATAAATCTTTAAAAGGCGTTAAACCCCCCCTTCAGTTAGGCCTTAGGCGATGTTTGTTCTTTTTTACTCTAAATCTTTGGTGTTTATTCTAGCATTGTAAATGGAAATAATTTTTCTTCAGAATTATTCAGGCTGAACTGTTCTTCCATGGAAGATATTAACATTATCTATGAAAGACATGTTGACAGATAGCCATAGCATTGTTCTGTTATGGTACAACGCTGCTTCTTGGGTAAACATTTGCAACGGGTTTTGAAGGATGATCATCAATGAGGGATTTCAGCCTCTAAATCTTTCAGGAGCACCAAAATTTTGCTGATTATATATTTTCAAGCTTCTTCTTGAGAGCGTCCACCAAATGCCATCTTGGGAGTAGGTTCTAGTCTCAACTGGAGTCTTTGCGTGTCCAAAAGTTGTCAGCTGGGCTTCTTCTATGGTATGTATTTTTGCGTACGTATCTACATCTCATTTAAAGGGGTACTCCGCCCCTAGACATTCCCTATCCAAAGAATAGGGGATCAGATGGCTGGACCCCCGTGATCTCCGGGCCGGCTGGCAACCTGGCGTTATGAACATAATGTTCAGAATGCCAGCTTTGGGTGGTGGTGATGTCATGCCACGCCCCCTCCATTCATGTCTGTGGGAGGGCGCATGACGGTCGTCACGCCCCCTCCCATGGGCATGAATGGAGGGGGCGTGTCATGATGTCATGACAACAGCCGCCAAAAGCCGGCATTCTGAACATTATGTTCAGAACGCCAGGTTGCTGGCCGGAAGACAAACATCTTATCCCCTATCCTTTGGATAGGGGGTAAGATGTTTAGGGGCCGAGTACCCCTTAAAGGGGTACTCAGTCCCTAGACATCTTATCCCCTATCCAAAGGATCCAAGAGGACCCCCACGATCTCCGAGCTGCACCTGGCGTTCGTTTAGAGCGTCGGGTTCAGCGCCAGAGGCTCGTGATGTCACGACCAGGCCCACTTATGAAGTCACGACCACGCCCCCTCAATGCAAGTCTATGGGAGCGGGGCATGACCGTGACGTCGCCAGCCCTCCGCCCCCCATCGCCAGTCATCTGGCACGGAGCAAAGTTCGCTCCATGCACTGGATGTGTGAGGTCCCGCAGCAGAGATCGCGGGGGTTCCCATCGGCCTGGCCCCCGTGATCAGACATCTTATACCCTATCCTTTGGATAGGGGATAAGATGTCTAGGCGCGGAGTACCCCTTTAAGGTCTAATGACAATATAACAGTGCTCATCAGATACCTCATTTGACTTTGTTAAACTACTTTGTGTGGTGTAAAAACAAATGCTCTCCGAATTAATGTTTGTCCCAGTGTGTGGCGGCTGTCACTCATAGACAACATGTCTCGCACAGCAGTAAAGTGTGTAAACTTTAAAAAAAAAAAATCTATTCATAATGCGGTTTCTACTTTTAGAATTGGTTAATTTTAGTTCAAAACCTGATGTTAAAGTTTTTTTGAGAACTTTCCAGTTATTCAGTTCATCCCTCATCTAAATCAACCTGCAAAAGAAGCGCTGGGGGATGTCCTGGAGTAAAGGAGCGTGTAGCATGTGAAACCCCTTTCTATTGATGTCTGTAGGCATGATCAATGTTAGATTATTCTAGTTAGTTAGAAGTACTATTGACCTGCAAATGCTGATATGCCTGATATTTGGCCGGTGCAAAGAGGAGATATTGAGCCATTTTACCAATTTTGGCACAAAGGAATTTCCATCGAAAATTGAAGGAAGAATTGTGCCATGCGCCACCAGTAAGAGTTCTCACATGATCTGTGGACTGTTAGTGGTACCATGGATGGATTATAGGGAACATGCTAGGGTTGGTTGTCCTAGCGCATCCACTACCTAATGACCTAGGGGGCCTTCCCCAGATCTTTTTTGCTCTTGTTCGCTTTTTTTTCTCCCAGACTTTCTTGCTCCCTGTTTCTTTTTGGCTCTCTGTCTTACTTGCTTGTTCTCGCTCTTTCTCACTTGCATTTTTTCTTGCTTGCACTCTCTCCCTCTGTCCTGTCCTCTCGCCCGCCCTGGCTCTCTGTCTTGCCCGCCCTGGCCCCGTCTCGCTCGCCCTGGCCCTCTGTCTCGCTCACCCTGGCCCTCTGTCTCGCCCGCCCTGGCCCTCTGTCTCGCCCGCCCTGGCCCTCTGTCTCGCCTGCCCTCTGTCTCTCTCTTATTCCTTTGTGCTCGCTCTCTTGCTCATTCTTTTACTTAGTCTTTTAAGTCTCTCTTTCTCTTTTTTCCCTTTCTTGCTATTTTTTGCTATGGGCACACACTAAGGGAGGATTGCCTGTAGCAAAATTTAATATGGCCCCAAAACATAAGTGACTCTCTTTAAGCTATGCCCTTGAATGTACTATTTATATGGGTAGCACATGTGCTGCTTTGGGATCTAGCCGTTAGAAAAACCTGGGTCCCTTGATGGCCACTCAGTGCCGACACCTACCCTTATCCTACCCCAGATGGTGTACCCCTCTTTGGTCGCAGTCAGGGCAAAATTCTGACTCTGTTTTACAGTTCTAGTTGTGACCAATATCTAAGCCATAACGCTACGATGGGTCTGGTTTTGGTTTCAACGTCAGGGTTCATGAATCAAAGCCGGAAGGATGATTCAGATGACCTGGAATAGAAGATGTCCCATTTCACAGCTGATCACCTCGGAAGGCCTGATATCCCAGGGAGTGACATTTCACAATAGAGGTTACATAACTTTCTTTAAAACCCCGGCAATGTGTTGTGTTCTATTAACATTGCAATGCAAACACTTTTATATGCGAGGAGCCTGGGGATTAGTCGAATCTACCACACATGGCTGGCTTTCCTTTCTGACAGTGGTCACAATAGACTTCCAGAAGTTCTGAGTAATTTGCAGTTAAATGCCCGATCCTCATTATTAGGTGGGAATGTGTGAAAAGCTGGTGGAGATTTAGAAGGGCAGACATCCCCCCCCCCCTCCCCTCTATAAGACAACTGCTAATACTGGTTGTTCCTTCACCAAGATAAGACCTAAATCCTCTTCACCGCCTGAATCAACAAGACCAAACCTTGAAGACCTGATCAGACAACTCATCAAATATTCTACAGCTGTCCCCAACGCAGTGTTTCGGCCCCAATACAGGACAGCTGTTCCATTCTGCAAAAACATTGGACCTACAGTTTTAGATGTAATGATTTTATGGCCTCAAATGTAAAAAAAAGTTGTGCAAACACTAGAAGCAAATGTGTGTTGAACAAACAAGACCCGTTGCTATATCTGTCTGGCCCTGGCATCATAGTCCATGAGAATGTCCAAGCAAAGGTTAAATTCTATGTAGATCCTGTTGAGTACCCAACATTCATGCTGTTTGCATACTGTGTATAATTGCAAATTTTTGATGGTAGAGTTGGCCTAAAAATATTTGGCTCTTGAGCTTTATTGCACGATCTATAGTGCCCCATGGCGATCACATGACTTTTATAGTGCGGCTGTTCTCTTACATAGAGGATGGAGCACTGGGTCTGGATGAAAGGGTTTGTGTCCTACTGAAAGTTCTGCAACTTTTTTAGGCTTTTCCAAAAATTTGAAGTGTGTCTCATGAAGGAAATTTTTTTCAAAGTTCATGCCCTTGTGATCTCTGAGAAGAATAGCGGTCATCCATCCAGGTTATCTCTTATAAGTATGAAGAACAGTAAATCAGTAGGTGCGGTGGATTTTGTAAGAGTCAATTGTATGTAAGACTGTACTCATTGGGCAAGAGGGGTCACTTACTTTCTCCCCACGTTCCACAGGAAGTTCTTTCCTTTTTGAATTTCCTTTCTGTCTGACCACAGTGCTCTCTGTTGACACCTCTGTCCATTTTAGAAACTGTCCGTAGCAGAATTAGGTTTGCCATGGGGATTTGCTCCTACTCTGGACAGTTCCGAAAATGGACAGAGGTGTCAGCAGAGAGCACTGTGGTCAGACAGAAAGGAAATTCAAAAAGAAAGTAACTTCCTGTGGAACGTACAGCAGCTGATAAGTACTTGAAGGGTTAAGATTTTTAAATAGAAGTAATTTGCAAATCTGTTTAACTTTCTGGCACCAGTTGATTTAAAAAATAAAAATAATTCAAGGGGGAGTACCCCTTTAAACTTTATAATCCTCCCAGTTCACTGCCCCCATCATGATAAACCACCCCCTGCCTTTATTTTTATTATTTCTTAGTTTTCTACCTTGATATTGCTCTGTATTTTCTACTCAGTTTCAGTCAGATTCACAGACTGGGAAGGGGGCGTTCCCCAGCAGGCGTGACATCATCTGAAGCCATGTGCTACACACAACCCAGAGTAGTTCAGTGTGACATGAGCTATGATTGGCTAAGGCTGCACACACTCCACTCAGCACTCCAGACTGCATTTCCTGTTTTTGGACTTCTGCCAGGCCAACAGGAGTCCAAAGTCTGTGCAAGAGATGGGGGAAATTGTTCTCTGGACAAGTAGGGAGACACCTAGTGGCAGCCTTTTTAAACACAAATCATTTTAAACATACTTTTTTTTTATTTTTAATTATGTTTGAAAGGATTTTTTATTTACCAAAAGAAGTGCAATAGCAAAAATTTTTTTCATGAGTCTCCATTTAAAGATCAACCTAGTCTACACCGGCCCTATGTTTGTTGTGTTTTTCGGCATTTCTACCATTCAATAAACATTACTGTTCTGTCTTTCAATGTTTTTGCTTCTGTTTCACTTTACATCAGTGGTCTCAAACTGCGGCCCTCGAGATGTTGCAAAATTTCAACTCCCAGCATGCCCAGACAGCCAACGGCTGTCCGGGCATGCTGGGAGTTGAAGTTTTGCAACATCTCGAGGGCCACAATTTGAGACCACTGGTGTACAGTGATGGGCACAAAGTACAAGTGGAGTCTTCTTTTAGCACCTCCTTGTGTCGATGCACTGGGGGCGATAGTCCTGTCGATGTCGTGGGGCTACCACCACTCATCCTACCTGATGACCATTTGATGATCCTGCTCAGTCTTAGAAGAAGTAGCCTGTGTAAAAACCTCAACTATATGCGGCGTTGAGAGATGGAGTTGGGTGGGGTTATTGTCCTAAATGTAAGCTGGAGCCGCCCACAATTTTCTTTACCAGTGAACCTCCACCATCTTTAAACTTGCCCTGAATGGGACAACCGATGGTCCACCAGTCTACCGTTCAAACATGACCAGACTAGACGGTCCGAGAGTACTTGATTCAACATCCTTGTCTATATCTTCTTGACTTGGCTTCAGTCTTCCCCTCTTCGGATATGACATAAATCATCTTGAATTCTTTACGTGACCTTTTTACTACCGAAGCTCATTCATTTAGTTGCTTGAGGTCCATGTTGCCTTCGGGATCATCTGGAAGGAGGAAATACATTCCGTGATTGAACTGGAATCTTAGCAATTCGACTTTACACAACAAAGAACCTTGTCAACAATTGGGATCTGCAAATGAACACCCCCCCCCCCCCCTTGCAGAGCAATGCGTTAATTTGGTCTTGTCTGATAGTTCAAGGGTTAAGCGGTAATTATCAAACCTTCAGGCTTCCATCCACCCCCTGCAGGCAAGGCATCTTTAATTCCTGACTGTTGATAAAGCAAACACTTTAAATAACTGATAACAAAGATTTACTCAAGACAAGAACCTTCTGTGTCAAGAACTTTTTGGGGGATTTTTTGTTTTGTTTTTTGTTTTTGTTTCTTTGTTTCTTATGTTTCTCTCTAATCCACCATTGGCTTTGTGTAAGTGTAATTGTAACAAATGCTTAATTGATGTGTGATGTGTTCGTCTAATCTAAGCGTTCTATTCATCATCCATGATAATGGGGGCAACCGGATTACCATACATAGCCTGGGACCCCCCCCCCCCACAAACAAATAAAAATCTATATCCTAATTGATTACTTAGAAATTATGAGCTATGTGGCTGCTGTCCAAACCATCATAGATGACTCCATGGTTATATGGACGAGGTGACGTGTTCTTTCAGACCTGGATGCCTTATTGTCACGTGGTCTCGGCACCAGATATCAGGACGTATTGTGGGTTTATTTACTTACGCCAGAACAAAGGCTCGGAATATCAAATATGTCTTAAAGGGGTACTCCGCTGCTCAGCGTTTGGAACAAACTGTTCCAAACGCTGGAGCCGGCGCCAGGAGCTGTTAACGTCATAGCCCCGCCAGCTCATGCCGCCACGCCACGCCCCCTCAATGCAAGTCTATGGGAGGGGGCGTTACGCCCCCTCCCATAGACTTGCATTGAGGGGGCGGGGCTATGATGTAAAGAGCTCCCGACTCCAGCGTTTGGAACAGTATTAAAGGGGTATTCCGGGTTTATACATGTGTGATCGCAGGGCTCCTGCCGCTGGGGACCCGCACAATCTCCGTGCAGTCCCCGGGATTCTGTGCCGGGCGCTGCTTCCGAGACGGGATCGTGACGTCACGGTCACGCCCCTATTGACGTCGCACATGTCTATGGGAGGGGGTGTGACGGCCATCACGCCCCCTCCCATAGACATGAATGGAGGGGGCATGGGGTCATGTCGCTTGTGCTCGCCCCCTTCCATAGACATGAATGGAGGCGGCATTATGTCACGAGGGGGCATGGCCAGCGGTGGGACCCCTGTGATCATACATCTTATATAAACCCAGAATACCCCTTAAACCGCTCTAACAGTAACGTCTAGAACGGGTCATAGTCCTGATGCAGAGAAGATACTGTATACGTTCCTGGACTCCACAATTTGTATAAGACATTATATATTCTCGAATTCTCCAGGTTCTTGTCAATACAAGGAAGGAGACAAATGGTTCTATTATAGGAGCCTTCAATTCTTGCAGCACTATGTCTAGTATTATCATTGTGGCACTGACACCATTGTCTGGTACTGTTATATTGGTACTTTTACTGTATATTGATGTTCCTATTATTTTGGTATTGTCAATTTCTCGGGTACTATTACATTGGTGCTGTCTCTCATACTGTTATATTACCTCTGTAGATATTATATTGATGCCATATATGGTACTGTTGTATTGATTTTCTTATTTTGGCTCTATGTCATCTATCTATTCATCTATCTATCTATCTATTTATCTATCTATGGTATTATGTTAAGTGCTACAATATTGTACTGTTATTATGCCTGTCTGGAATTACTATTTTACCCCTATGCCTAGTACTATACTATTGGCATTATGTCTAATATAATATTGGTATTATATCTCATACTGGTACTGTTATATTGGTGTTATGTCTGTTTCTGTTATTGGCACTCTGGTACTTTTATATTGGCACAGTGCCCGGTACTATGCTATTGGCACTATGTCTAGTACTATTATGTTGCCACTGTTTTTGGTATTGTTCTGGTGTGTGTGTATATACCGTATATATATATATATATATATATATATATATATTCAAAAAAATCTTGCAGCACTACCTTAGTTCCAAATGCATGGTGCCAGCACTCCAGACCTTGCCACAGTCCAATAAATTCACTTATTTTTTTGCATTTTTGGAGTGGCGCACTATTGTTTTTCTAGATATATACCGTATTTTTCGCCATATAAGACGCTCCGGCACATAAGATGCACCCAATTTTAAAGGAGGAAAATCTAGAAAAAAAAGATTCTGAACCAAATACAATGTAAAGTATAGGACAGTGATCTTCAACCTGCGGACCTCCAGATGTTGCAAAACGACAACTCCCAGCATGCCCGGACAGCCGTTGGCTGTCCGGGCATGCCGGGAGTTGTCGTTTTGCAACATCTGGAGGTCCGCAGGTTGAAGACCACTGGTATAGGAGGTTATACTCACCTGTTTCCGCCACTCCGGACCCGTCACCGCTCAGCACCGCTGCCCTGGATGTCGCCCTCCATCGCTGTCGCCGCGTCCTCGGGGTGTCCCCGTCGCTCAGGAATGTCTCTGCTGCCCGGTATCCTCGCTCTCCGTCGCCGCCATCACGTTGCTACGCACGCCGCTCCTATTGGATGACGGGACGGGGTGCGCGACGACAGCTTTGATCGCCGCGTCTGAAGGGTTAATACAGGGCATCACCGCGATCGGTGATGTCCTGTATTAGCCGCGGGTCCCGGACATTGATGGCCGCAGGGACCGCCGCGATAGGACAGGGTTTTAATGTGCATTTGCCGTATAAGACGCACCAACTCCCTGCCCCCCTCCCCCCAAAAAAAAGAAAAAGTGCGAAAAATACGGGGTGTATGTGTATATATATATATATATATATATATATTTGCTACTCAGAATGATATATATATATTTATATATACACACACATATATTTATTTATTATATTGGAACCATGTGTGGTACTATTTTTACACAATTTTTAGCAGTTTTTATATTACCACTATTTGTTTTACTTTGGTTTTCTATTAGTAGTATGTATGTTTTTACACTACTGGCGCAAAGTTGGGTACTACTATATTAACATTATTGCTCACATTTATTCACAATGGCATGTGTTATATTAAAGAGGGAGAATGGATGAAATATTTTAAAGGCGCCCACAATCTTTATAATCATTGGAGATAGACAGGTCTTATTGGTGATACATAGAAGGAATCCGAACTCTGCGTTCTTATCCGTCAGATTTTCTTCTACAAATCTGAAAATTTGGAATTTAAAGTCCATGACTCCTCCATCATTGATTTATGGTCTCCAGCAGCAACAGGAGAGCTACCCAGGAGACCACTCATCCAGATAATAGGAAAAGGCAACAAAACAAACGAATCGGCTACATCGACGTCCAGGGTTCTATAGAGCTTAGAACAAAGCCCTGAGTGCCGGGTCTGTTGACGGCCTTTGTTTTTGGGTTTACAAGTGTCCCTATTATTATTGATAATAGGAGAGTTCTCCATCCTCATTGACTCTTTGGACCGGGCAATGCCCCTTTGCACTTATTGGAGCAATTTCAATCCTACAGAATTCAATGGGCTCCAAAGGAGGATTAGAATATTGTTTCAGTGCGGGGGGATTAGGGGTTCCTGTCCCTGATCAAACACAAGTCCTCTATGAAGATTGTATCATCTATGGGACTCCCTGTAGCGCTTTGTGTTTCTTCTGTTTTGGGCTTGGAGGGGGGGGGGGGGGTTGTCAATATTTTATTAGCAGAGAAAAACATCACAGAGACTCTGGATCAAAAAAAATCCTCATGTGACATCAATGTGACAAAATAATAAAAAACAAATAAGTCCTCTGGCTCGGCCATTGCCATAATGTGGTGTCACATCCTTGTGATGACAGCTAGCCATTCTTCTGTATTCTCCGGTCGCTGTCCCAACAAACCTCTTCCTCTTCCTGGCTCCTAAACGCTCTCTTCCCCAGGATGTGCCGCACTCGCACCTAGGTGATAATGTGATGACGGCCGCAGAGAGCAGCCAGGGACCAGACAAGTTTACTCAAGATCCTACAACTTTTCATTGCTTTCCTAAAGGGCATTTCCATCAAAAATCTAAAAGTTTTAAGTCGTTGTCTTCTATCTTCTCAGTTGATTTTTGGATATGTCTATTTTAGATAAGGTGGGTGACTACAAATCTGGCTGCCCTTACAGGGGTTGTGGTTCAGCTTTTCTAGACTCCTGAATGCAATATCTGGCTTATGACCTCTCTACCTAACTAACTAGACTTGCAGGGCTGGCCTTTTGGTGGCCTTTATGGTGTCTTGTTGGTGACCCTATGGATGGTGTATTGTCATACAATAACCAAATAGATATAACTGCACCAAATAATAAGTGCCAAACGGTACATAAGCTGTCTAATAACTCGAGAACAGGACTCCCGAAGGTCCCTTCTGAATAGAGGGGTTGTTGACTATGCTCTCAAAAGCTCTTTTTATTCGCTATGGGACTGCCAAAGATTGTCAAGTAAAGTGTGGCAATGTGAATATGTGACTACTGTTCTTTTTTTGTGGATAGGGGTTCATTTTAAATGGTGGGGAATCTCCTATAGGATACATGCTGCTGAATACATTAGACATGTATTGGCCTAACCTGCTGATTTCAACAGGACTGGCTGACCATCTAATGTATATAAGAGCCTCACGACTAGATGGATCGGGCATGTTGTAATTCAAATGCCCGATCCTTTTGTTCTTGGGACTTGCATGCCTTTTGTCTTGATTTGGAAGCTCTATGGATGTAAATGAATTCAGTCCGGTGATGCAGTTTGCTTACTTCCCTACTAGTCAGAGGGGAAGCAGAGCATGTGCGGTTGCACTTTATGCTTCTTCTCTACTTGTCATGGGGGAAGTGAAGCATATGTGTATTTGTTCTCTACGTATGCTGCTTCTTGTCATAGTGGAGCATTTGTAGTTGTTCCCTTCGTATGCTGCTTCTTTACTTGTCATAGTAGAGTATGTGTAGTTGTTCTCTATGAATTCTGTTTATGCACTTTATGTATGCTTCTTCTCTGCTTGTCTCAGGGGAAGTGGAGCATGCGTAGTCGTACTACACGTATTTGTAGTTGTTCGCTACGTATGCTGCTTCTTTACTTGTCATAGTAGAGCATGTGTAGTTGTTCTCTACTTATGCTGCTTCTCTACTTGTCAGAGGGAAAGCAATTGCACTTTATGTATGCTTTTTCTCTACTTGTCATAGGGGAGGTGGAGCATGTGTAGTGTTTCTCTATGTATGTTGCTTCTCTACTTGTCAGAGGGCAAGCAGAGCATGTGCAGTTGCACTTTATGTATGCTTCTTCTCTACTTGTCATGGGGGAAGTGAAGCATATGTGTAGCTGTTCTCTTCGTATGCTGCTTCTTAACTGTCATGGTAGAGCAAGTGTAGTTGTTCTCTAAGTAGGCTGCTTCTCTACTTGTCAGAGGGAAAGCAGTTGAACTTTATGTATGCTCTGCTTGTCATAGGGAAAGTGGAGCATGTGTACTTGTTCTCTATGTATGCTTCTTCTCTACTTGTCAGAGGGAGACCAATTGCACTTTATGTATGCTTCTTCTCTGTTTGTTTCAGGGGAAGTGGAGCATGCATAGTTGTACTACACGTATGCTGCTTCTCTACTTGTCAGATGGATGCACATTCGCACTCTTCGCCTTTTTGACAAATAGAAAAATAAGCCGCATTATTAAATGTCACTGTATTATTGATCTGGATAAATGTGCGTCCCTCTCTGGCTCTAGGCCTGGGTACGGCAGCATCCTTGACAGCTCCCGTAGCAACACTAATTCTCCCCCCCCCGTCATATCCTTCCTATGCGCGATGGTACACGTCCCATCTAAGGCCGCATTCGTGTTCGTGACACTCCATTTATGTTCGTAATCTCACTCTATGCGATTTTGCAACGTTCTCTTCCTAGAAAGCGAACGTCGGTATAACTGCGCGCTTACTAAGTGAGTGTTTCTTTCCAAACACAGTATACGACTCCAAAGGAAATCCAAGGGCCTCAACGCTGCCTAATAAGCTATCATTGTGTTAGCCTGAATATTTCATGCATTGTGAGGCCCCTGGACATGAAGGTGAGAGCCAAGGATATTTCCCAGATAAATATTATGTTTGTATCAGCTCAGGGCCAAAAGGGCCCACGTGACCCTGATCCGGGGAGGATGACGATGACGTTGCAATCATCACAGAGGCGAATCTGCGTGCGACACAACATTGTTTCCTGTCAATAGAGGCCTCTCTGCAGTTCTCTGCTCGGGGCGCCATGTGATACTATGATATTTACTGTACATAACTCATCATAGGATCACTGTGACCTCCAGCTCTGATGCTTACCTCATGTCTGAATGGTTTAACTAGACCAGTGGTCTCAAACGGTGACCCTCCAGATGTTGCAAAACTTCAACTCCCAGCATGCCCGGACAGCCGTTGGCTGTCCGGGCATGCTGGGAGTTGAAGTTTTGCAACATCTGGAGGGCCACAGTTTGAGACTACTGGTAACAGATGAGATGAAAGAGAAGCCTTGATTTGCCTTTTAGGGACAGTGTGGATCCTATGGAGAAGGCGGACAGGCTTTTGACTCTCCTGGCATGCTGGGAGTTGAAGTTTTGCAACATCTGGAGGGCCACAATTTGAGACTACTGGTAACAAATGAGATGAAAGAGAAGCCTTAATTTGCCTTTTAGGGACAGTGTGGATCCTATGGAGAAGGCGGACAGGCTTTTGACTCTCCTGGCATGCTGGGAGTTGAAGTTTTGCAACATCTGGAGGGCCACAGTTTGAGACTACTGGTAACAGATGAGATGAAAGAGAAGCCTTGATTTGCCTTTTAGGGACAGTGTGGATCCTATGGAGAAGGCGGACAGACTTTTGACTCTCCTGGCATGCTGGGAGTTGAAGTTTTGCAACATCTGGAGGGCCACAGTTTGAGACTACTGGTAACAAATGAGATGAAAGAGAAGCCTTAATTTGCCTTTTAGGGACAGTGTGGATCCTATGGAGAAGGCGGACAGGCTTTTGACTCTCCTGGCATGCTGGGAGTTGAAGTTTTGCAACATCTGGAGGGCCACAGTTTGAGACTACTGGTAACAGATGAGATGAAAGAGAAGCCTTGATTTGCCTTTTAGGGACAGTGTGGATCCTATGGAGAAGGCGGACAGACTTTTGACTCTCCTGGCATGCTGGGAGTTGAAGTTTTGCAACATCTGGAGGGCCACAGTTTGAGACTACTGGTAACAGATGAGATGAAAGAGAAGCCTTGATTTGCCTTTTAGGGACAGTGTGGATCCTATGGAGAAGGCGGACAGGCTTTTGACTCTCCTGGCATGCTGGGAGTTGAAGTTTTGCAACATCTGGAGGGCCACAGTTTGAGACTACTGGTAACAAATGAGATGAAAGAGAAGCCTTAATTTGCCTTTTAGGGACAGTGTGGATCCTATGGAGAAGGCGGACAGGCTTTTGACTCTCCTGGCATGCTGGGAGGGCCACAGTTTGAGACTAGAAATGGTTTTAGGTCCGGTTGTAAAAGCGCATACGGCGCAAAAATGAGCCGACCGGACCGAACGTTTCACTCCGGTCGGCTCATTGAAGTGAATGGCATACGGGAGCGCATACGGTCACATACGGGAGCGCGAGGTTTTAGCTCCCCCCTGCCGTATGCGCTCCCGTATGGGACAAAACGTAGTGTGAACCCAGCCTAAATTCGATTTGTCACGAACTTCTCGGCAGTTGATGACTTTTCCTGCACAAATTAGTTCAGCTTTCAGGTGCTCCGGTGGGCTGGAAAAGGTGGATACAGTCCTAGGAAAGAGTCTCCTAGGACTGTACCCACCTTTTCCAGCCCACGGGAGCACCTGAAAGCTGAATTTGTGAAGGATAAGTCATCAACTACCGAGAAGTTCGTGACAAATCAAATTTACTGTAAGTTCGCTCATCTCTATTTGAGACCACTGAACTAGACAAATTCTCCATATGTGGTATTGGGGTGGGGTGGGGGGGTTCCCCAACAATAAACAGATCACATCTTGTCCTTGTCCCGCTTCAGAGGACCCAAAGTGATCTTGTCTGTAGAGGAATCTGGCAGGAAGTGTTTGATTCCCCTACAGTGCCACCGCAGGAGAAATGAAGTATTACACGATTCTCTCTGAAATCATCGGGCTGCCCATGTAAAGTATATACCTTCACAGAGAAACATTCTTAGTGGGTCCTCCACAGGTCACCAAACAGGGTGTTCACCCCAGCTTTAAAGGGGTACTCCGGAGGAAAATCTTTTTTTTTTTTTCTTCTTTTAAATCAACTGGTGCAAGAAAGTTAAACAGATTTGTAAATTACTTCTATTACAAAATCTTAATCCTTCCAGTACTTATCAGCTGCTGTATGCTCCAGAGGATGTGCTTTTCTTTTTTAATTCCTTTTCTGTCTGACCACAGTGCTCTCTGCTGACACCTCTGTCCGTGTCAGGAACTGTCCAGAGTAGAAACAAATCTGCTCTGGACAGTTCCTGAAACAAACAGAGGTGTCAGCAGAGAGCACTGTGGTCAGACAGAAAAAAAAAATCAAAAAGAAAAGCACTTCCTCTGGAGCATACAGCAGCTGATAAGTACTGGAAAGGTTAAGATTTTAAAATAGAAGTAACTTACAAATCTGTTTAACTTTCTAGCTCCAGTTGATTAGAATCCCCCCCCCCCCCACCGGAGTACCCCTTTAACAAGTGTGGCCAAATTTGTTAAGTTTTTTTCTTTGGACAACCTTTTTTCTTACAAGGATTTCCTTCCCCAACAATAAACCAATCACTGCTTGTCATTGTCCTTCTTCTGGGACCCACAGTGATCAGATTTGTAACAGGGAACTTCCCAAAATAAGATAATCATAGGTTGTCCTGCTCTGGGACCCACAGTCATCAGATCTGTAAAACAGTACCCCAAAAATACGATTGTAGGTTGTCTTGCTCTAGAACCCATAGTGATTAGATTTGTGAAGGGGTACCCCCAAAATATGATCACAGGTTGTCCTCCTTCTCCAGGACCCACAGTGATCAGATCTGTAGAGGAACCTGGCAGGAAGTGTTTGATTCTCCTACAGTGCCACCGCAGGAGAAAAGAAGTATTACACGATTCTCACTGAAATCATTGTTCTGTCCGTGTCAAGCAGTGGTCTCCAAACTGTGGACCTCCAGATGTCGCCAAACTACAACTCTCAACATGGAGACATCTGTAAAGAATTCAGGTGCTCCGGCAAAAGACGTTGTTTGCAATTAACCATTGAGGATCCTGAATGGGAGACAACCCCACCCCCCCCCCCCACACAAACACAATGTTAAAGGAGAACTCCAGCCAAATCTGGCTTATCCCCACAGGATAGAGGATAAGTAGCTGACACGGGGGGCCCAACTGCTGGGAACTCCTGTGATCTCTGGAACAGGACCCCGGCTCTCGGTGAGGAGTATGCACGCCATTCATTTCTATGGGATCGCAGGAGAGTGTTGTACTGGGTCTCTTTGGCGTTCCCATAGAAATAATTTGAGAGCATGGTGTCTACTCACTGAGAGACAGTTTCCCATTCCGTGATTACGGGGGTCCAACCTCGGGACGTATTCCCTATCCTTTGGGTTTTGACTGGCGGTCTCCTTTAAAGGATTTTATGGAATGTTTTGTCGTACGTTTCTTAAATGTTAACTTGGCCCCAACAACAAGTCCTTCCTGGGAACGTCCCCAAAAGCAATAGCTGCCCTATTTGTGGGATTGACACAATTAAGACTGTAGGCATGCTTGGTATGTGACTATATGTTTAGCCCCTAAAAAGTTATATTTAGCGGTTTGACAACCTCTGTCACCCATCTTTCCTAGACACCCGAATGGTAAACCTGTCTAGAAATTTAGTGTTGTTAAAGGGGGTACTCCGCCCCTAGACATCTTATCCCCTATCCAAAGGATAGGGGATAAGATGTCAGATCGCGGGGGTCCCGCCGCTGGGGACCCCCGGGATCTCGGTTGCAGCACCTACCTGTTGCGGCTTCCGGAAACGCTGGAGGCTTCGGCTCCCAACCACAGTGACGTGAGATCGTGATGTCATGACTCCACCCCCGTGTGACGTCACGCCCCACCCCTCAATGCAAGTCTATGGGAGGGGGCGTGACGGCAGTCACGCCCCCTCCCATAGACTTGCATTGAGGGGGCAGGGCGTGACATCACAACACGGGGGCGGAGTCGTGATGTCACGATCTCCCGTCACCGTGGTCAGGAGGCATTAGGATGAGAGCCTCCAGCGCTGCCGTAAGCCGCAAAAGGTGCGTGCTGCAGCCGAGATCCCGGGGGTCCCCGGCGGCGGGACCCCCGCGATCTGACATCTTATCCCCTATTGGATAGGGGATAAGATTTCTAGGGGCGGAGTACACCTTTAAATTAAGTGGCGGGAGGGGGGGTAGAGTATCATGGCACTTTTTTTTTTTTTTTTCAAAGTGTGAGGGAAAGGTAAAGTTGTTCCTAAATCTCATTATCCTCATTCCAGTAAGAACCCCCTTAGTAATGCCTTAGTTAGTATTGTGAGTACCGACCGGAATGTTTCCACTCTCTTAGTGACTCATTCATTGACCTGCTGTGTGTTTTGGGTGATGCCAGTCATAGCACATGATCTCCCGTTACGCACCGTATGCCAAGTGTGCAGTGAAGTGGAGGCCCCTCCACCGCCTTCACCACGCAGGACAATGTTCTCCATTATCTCTGGACACGTTTGATTTACAACTTTCACACACTTTGTGTGAGTCACAATTGGTAAAGTAGGTCATGAGGTAGAAAGACAATCAGATTGTGTCATTGAGCGGTATATACCCTGAAGGAGAATCTCGTGTTCACTTCTGTAATTATTTGCTTGGTTAAACAAAGTCTTGAAGACGGTCTCGGCGGACGCAACCTAAAGAGTTCATTACGTTCTGCCGCTGTTGGTTTGAAGTGCGGTGACGAGTGAAAGTCACTGGGAGGACCAAAAAATTATATATATATATATTTATCAATGGAGCCTTCTACTGAATAGTTGGTTCCCTACTTACCTGGCTACTTATCTTCCGGGGGCATCTACCTAATAGGGGGAATTCTTTACCTAATAACTGGGGGCTTACCTTGAATACCTTACAACTCGGGGCTTCTACCTCATAGGGGAAGGATTACCTACCTAACTGTGGGGGACTTCTACCTAATAGGTGTGATCCCCTACCTAACTGCTGGGGGCTTCTATTTAATAGGTGGGATTCACTAATTACTTGGGGCTTCTACCTGATAGGGGGGATTCCCTACCTATCTACTGGTGCCATATCTTAATTTGTGTCGGTGACGTCCCCATGTTCAACTTTCGCCTAATGCTTCATGGGGGCATCTACCTAATAGGAGGTTCCCTACCTACCTATCTTTTAGGAGAATCTACCTAATATGGGATGCTTAACTACTGGGGACTTTTATCTATTAAGGGAGATTCCCTACCTACTGGAATATTCTACCTACTGGAATCTTCTACCTAATAGGGGAAATTACTACCTACCTACTGGGAGCCTTACTTAATGGGGGGGGGGATTCCCTACCTACTGGGGCTTCTACCTCATAAGTGGGATTCCCTACCTAGGGCCTTATGTTTGACTTTTGCCTAAGGCTTCACAAAGTTGGAGATCCACAGTTTGGAGACCACTTTTATAGTGATCTTGTTTGTATCTCACCTTAACCTGGTTATACCCTAAGCCGCCCCGGTGTTTTTTCCTAGAAGATGTGTAGATAAGCCTCTCCTGTACAGCAGACTCCATAAAAACCATCATAGCCTTCTTCGAAACGCCGTGTCAGAACATTCCTATCTATTGCACAACAGCAATTGTTCTCGCAAAGCTTCTGTGACCGTATAATTATACCCAATAAATCCCCTTTTTCTATGTTTTACCTTTTTTTTTATTTTTTATCTTTGTTTTATTTTACCTGATAACATCACAAACCAACAACCTGTCTCCTTTTCTTTTTATTGCCTTTCCCTCCGAGGATCTTGAAAATGTTAATGCGTTTTTAATGCTAATTATAGGGAAGAGTGAACAGCAGGGGATTTCTGCGGGATTACGGTGGCGTTGGTTTGCAGGTGAAATAACCTTTCCAAAGGATGGGAACAGTTTAGCCCTATAAAGGTGGTTGTTTTATATATTTATATATTATTTTTAAAAAATATATATTTTTTTGCTTTGGTTTTATTATTTTTTTAGCTGATATTTGAGAGGTTGAGATAACTTGCATTACATCAACGCGGAGATGATTAATGGGTTTGTCTCTACCTGAGCGTCATGTGCAGACGATGGCCTCCGTAAGGTCAGTCCGCTCCGATTAAAACACCGCTTTGTTATTATCTCTTTTTTTCTGTTTCCAAAAACAAATGCGATGCGAGAGCCAAATCCCGGTGCCTTGTAATATTATTATTTATACAGGACCGTTTTCTTATTTCCATTCAGTGAATAGAAGTCCTCAATGTTTCTTTTCCTGTTACAGTTGATTCTGGTTTGGCATGTAATCCCCAGTCAGGTTTTCAGGCTCATTAAAGGGTCAAAGGGCCCATTCACACAGTGGAATTTCCACTTGCAGAATTCTGCCTCCAATTAAAGTTCATAGACTTGTATGGGATTCCGCACTCCCATTCACACTTCTAAAATTCCACAAGCAGAATTTGAATGGTAGCACAGAATCCTATAGAAGTCTATGGGGGAGATTTATCAAAACCTGTCCAAAGGAGAAGTTGCCTAGTTGCCCATAGCAACCAATCAGATCGCTTCTTTCATTTTTAACAAGGCCTATGCAAAATGAAAGAAGCAATCTGATTGGTTGCTATGGGCAACTTTTCCTCTGCACAGGTCTTGATAAATCTCCCCCACGGTTTGTTTAACGTGTACCTGTTTCTTTAAAGAAAAATCCTAGAGACGTGTCAAATGTTCTGATCGGTCGGGGTCTGTTATCCAACCCCCCAATGCCTTTCACACCCCTCATACCTGATGTATAAGACTCAGTATTCCAGTTTGGTGGTCTGCCCAAGGACAACAAAGGCCTCTGTCCCAGCCAACCAGCACCCTACCCAAATCTGTGTACAGATGTTCCCTTTCCTTTTGCAGTTGATTCTGGCTTGTCTGATGATCCCCAGTCTGGTTTTAAGGCTCATTAAAGGAAATTTGCCATCAGTATCTCCCACACTTACCCGTTGGTACAGGTGTGGTGTCCCGGTACCGTATTGCATACCGTACCTAGTATAGAGGTCCCCAAAGTCAGAGTAACTACGCTCAGGTAGGGTCCCTCAGGTGAGACAGCCCGTAGTCGCCTCTCCTTAAGTCTAATTCTCTAATATTAATACATGTATATATTTAATAATAATGTATATCTAATATAATGTATAGTACCTTGTTTAGCGTCGCAGGACCTTCGGTCATGTGACCATGTTAAATAACCTCTATGGTATGTTGGAGGACCTTTGGAGGTCCTTGGGTCACGTGTTACCCACAAATCTTTGTAATGGTGATTGACATCCTTATGGACCAATTAGCACTAGTCCAGCCCCTGCCCATATAAGGGAGCTGTAGCCAATTATCGCTCTCTTTGGTTGCTGCTCTCGTGGATGCTGGACTAGCAGGACGGATCTGCGCAACTTGCAAAGACATGCTAGGCCTGAAAACCCTACCGGCCTCAGCTGAACTAAAACCGTGAGTTCTAAACTACCCCCTGCTAATACTAGCGTGACTACTGGACCACAACTAATCCCCTAAATCCAGTGGAACAACGCATATTATCCTAAAGACTCTAAATTGCTAATGTCCCAACCTTTGTCAATCTCCAAAGAAGCAGTTGTATGCATAGAGACTGTTCCGTTTATGAAGCTTGCAGAAAACCTTCAGTAAAAGTTATACCTGTTTCAGAAAACTCTCCGGTTGTGGTCAATCTATTATTATCTACCTCCCTATCGCTCTTGGGAAGGGTGGCGGTAGGACAAGCTTTACAGAGGAGCCATCACCCTATAATCATCGCACAGCTACACTCCCCATACCCTACTCCCCCAGGCTATCACACAGGCTTACAGTGCAGCTGATACTGATAAAAATGATACTTACCATTGCCAGATCCGCTGCTCTGTTTGTCCATTATTTCTCTTTATGAAAATCACTACATGCTGCTTCATGGTGTACCCTGGAAGTGGTGCATGTGCACAGGTACCCCAGAAAATAAAAAATGTTTAACTCAACTGGTGACATTGAGGGAGATTCATCAAAAGTTGTGCAGAGGAAAAGTTGACCAGTTGCCCATAGCAACCAATCAGATCGCTTCTTTCATTTTTGAAAAGGCCTCTGAAAAAATAAAACAAGCGATCTGATTGGTTTTTGTAACCTGGTATTTCCTGTTTGAGTTTCCTTCTTTGCCAACAAATCCCATAATTCCATTTTCCTCCCTCCCACACATCAGTCACCTCAAGCATTGAAACATAACTGAGCTGCATCCATTCAAAAGACCTGTAGTTTTCAATCAGGGTGCCTACAGCTGTTGATCTCTTTCCCACCAAGCGATCGCTCCACCCATTGAAGCAGACAGGCTCCCTGTCATCAGCTGACTAGTGATGTAATGTCTCGGCCGCATTGCAACCTGGGAAAAATCTGAGACAACAGTCATTTTGTATGGGAGTTTCAACTGGTCAACTTTTCCTCAGCACAGGTCTGGATGAATCTCCCCCATAAACTTATACAGGTTTTTAAATTACTTCTGTAAAGCCTTCCAGTGCTTATCAGCTGCTGTATGCTCCGGACAGTTCCTGACATGGACAGAGGTGTCAGCAGAGAGCATTGTGGTCAGACAGAAAGGAAATTCCTGTGGAGCATACAGCAGTTGATAAGTACTAGAAGGATTAAGATTTTAAAATAGAAGTAATTTACAAATCTGTTTAACTTTCTGACACCAGTTTTTCTTTTTGCCACCGGAGTACCTCTTTAAAGGGGTACACCGGTGAAAACCTTTTTTCTTTTAAATCAACTGGTGGCAGAAAGTTAAACATATTTGTAAATTACTTTTATTAAAAAATCTTAATCCTTCCTGTACTTATTAGCTGCTGAATACTACAGAGGAAACTCTTTTCTTTTTGGAATGCTCTCTGAGGATATTACTAGCACAATGCTCTCTGCTGATGATGTTATTATAATAATAATAATGCTGCTTTATTTATTGTTGCCTTTAGTGGGATTTGAACCCAAGTCCCAAGCACTGCAAGGCAGCAGTGCTAACCACTGAGCCACCATGCTGCCCTTAGCATATATCTGCTATGCATCTGCTATGCATGGTTGCTAAAATGGACAGAGATGTCAGCAGAGAGCACTGTGCTCGTGATGTCATCAGTATTCCAAAAAGAAAGGAATTTCCTCTGTAGCATTCAGCAGCTAATAAGTACTGGAAGGATTAAGATTTTTTAATAGAAGTAATTTACAAATATGTTTAACTTTCTGCCACCAGTTGATTTAAAAGAAAAAAGGTTTTCACCGGAGTACCCCTTTAAGTATCCGATAATACAAGATGTGAACAAGCTGCAGTGTAAAGCATGGCAAAGAAGCAGAATGAGAAAATCTGCATGTACCGCATTGAGTGGGGGGGGAGGGCAGCTTGAGTGTCTGATGACACACAAAGTGGATTCAGACTATGCCAAGTAAGTTCACTTGGTGCCCAAAAGCAGTTGTTTCAGATGGTAAGCAGTGGGAACAAAGCATATTTGCAATGTAAAGCAGGGGGGATGTCCAGACCAGGAGCCTGAGTGTCTGATGAGGCAGAAAGTGGCTTGAAAACTGCCTCAGACTTGGATAAGCTCTCTTTAAATGCACTCAGCCTCCCCAAATTATGTTAACAGGCAGTGCTGCAGTGTAAAGAATGGGAAGGAAACAGAATGAGAAAAGCTGCAGTGTACAGCATGATTGGGGGGGGGGGCAGCTTAAAGGGGTTCTCCACCATAAAGTGATTTTAGTACGTACCTGGCAGGCAGTAATGGACATGCTTAGGAAGGATCTGCGCTTGTCTTGGAGCTAAATGGCTATGCTGTGAGATTACCATAACACTGTGGCTAGCTTTTTGTAACCTGGCATTTTCCTCCCTCCCACACATCAGTCACCCCACCCATTGAAACCTAAATGAGCTGCATCCATTCAAAAGACCTGTAGTTTTCAATCAGGGTGCCTACAGCTGTTGATCTCTTTCCCACCAAGCGATCACTCCACCCATTGAAGCAGACAGGCTCCCTGTCATCAGCTGACTAGTGATGTAATGTCTCGGCCGCATTGCAACCTGGGAAAAATCTGAGACAACAGTCATTTTCTATACTGTTAAAAATAAATATTGTGGCGAAAATAACAGAAGAATTGTGAGAAAACCGTCACACACAGGTACAGACACTATATTATGGACTACACTAACTTTACAGCCCCTGTAGCACAGTCAAATAAAAATAAATTCCTGGAATACCCCTTTAAGTGTCAGATTATGCCAAATAAGTTCTCTTGGTGCACAAAAGCAGTTGTTGATGGCACCCAACTATTTGCAGTGTAAAGCATGGGGGATATCCAGATCAGGAGCCTGAATATCTGACGCTAAAAAAACGTATATTTCTGACTATTTCAAACTTGGATAAGCTCTTTCGATTCCTGCAGTAGAGGTTTGGGACTGCACCCAACCTCCACTAACTAATGTTAAAGGGGTACTCCGGCCCTAAGACACCTTATCCCCTATCCAAAGGATAGGGGATAAGATGTTTGACCGCGGGGGTCCCCTGCAATCTTGCATTCGGCACCCACCTCTTTGATCTGCACGCCGCCCTGCCAGCTCACAAACTGCCGGGTGCCGACCACGGGGCTGGAGTATCGTGACATCAAGACTCCGCCCCCCGTGTGACGTCACCCCCCGCTATGCAAGTCTATGGGAGGGGGCGTGACGGCCGTCACGCCCCCTCCCATAGACTTGCATAGCGGGGCGGGTCGTGATGTCACACGGGGCGGAGTCGTGACGTTACGATACTCCAGCCCCGTGGTCGGCACCCGGCAGTTTGTGAGCTGGCAGCGCGGCGCGCAGCTCAAAGAGGTGGGTGCCGAATGCAAGATTGCGGGGCTCCCCCGCGGTCGGACATTTTATCCCCTATGCTTTGTATAGGGGTTCAGATGTCTTAGGGCTGGAGTACCCCTTTAACAAGCAATGCTGCAGTGTAAAGCATGGGAAAGCAGCAGAGCAGGAAGTCCATTTCATGCTATGTTAGATTCAGATAACTTTCCTGTACCACCATACGCACGTGTGATCCTGTTTACCAAAAGATGAGATCCCAACGTTATGTAATATAGTTGAAAAAAAAATAATTATAATAATAATATAAAAAATAACCAGAAAAAAAATAAAAGTAACAGTGCAGGATTGTAGACGTCTTGAAGGTGTGCCGGGATCCCACGAATGAATGTGCCGGCTCGTCAGCCCATCGCCTGAGACCTTTGTACAGCCGGCGCTCACAAGCACGCCTTCTGAGAATGTCAGTACATTGTATTCCCAGAACTACAGTGTGTACAGTACACGTTATATATAGGCGCTTTTTTTTTTTTCTCCCTTTTACTATTTATGCATTACACACGGCTGCCCCTGTCTCTCCTCTAAGTAATGGTTTTCCAGCCCCAGCGATTACATTCCATTCATGTGAGGCTGTCACTGCCGAGAATCCAGGTTCTTCTTCTGGCCTGGGCTCGTAAAAGGGAAAGCGCTGAAATCACGTGTATGACGCTGCACTTTAATCTCCTGATATGGGATTAAAGGGGATCTCTGCTGCCAAAAGAGACTTTATACCGGGGAAAGAAATAATAATGGAAAGGGGAACTATAATAAACGTATGCGGTATTACGTGGGACTGCAGATAAGATGTCGAAAAAGCACCATGTAAAACAGTGTTTCCCAAGCAGGGTTCCTCGTGCTGTTGCAAAACTACAATGCCCAGCATGCCCGGGACAGCCTTGAGCATGATCTAATGAAGTGGTCTCAAAACTCTGGAGCTCCAGCTATTGCAAAAACTGCAATTCCCAGCATGCCCTGACAGCCTTGGGCACGGTCTAATGCAGAGGTCTCCAAACTGTGGCCCTCCAGATGGTTAGAAACTACAACTCCCAGCATGCCCGGCCAGCCTTGAGCCTGGTCTAATGCAGTGGTCTCCAAACTGTGGACCTCCAGCTATTGCAAAACTACAACTCTCAGCATTCCCAATAAGCCTTTGTCATAGTCTATTGCAGGGTTCGCTGACTTGTTGGTCCCCCAGCTGTTGCAAGACTACAACTCCCAGCATGCCCGGACAGCCTTCGGCATAGTCTATTGCAGGGTTCTCTGACTTGTTGGTCCCCCAGCTGGTGCAAAACTACAACTCCCAGCATGCTCGGTCAGGCTAGGGAGAGTTTGAATGGAGCGCTGGTCAATCAGGTGTCCTAATGCGCCTTTCAAAGTCTATGGCATTGTTTTCCAACCAGGATGCCTCCAGCTGTTGCACAACTACAACTCCCAGCATGCTCGGACAGCCTTCGGCTGTCCGGGCATGCTGGGAGTTGTAGTTGTGCAACAGCTGGAGGCACACTGGTTGGAAAACAATTACATAGACTTTGGCTGCCGTAATATTTGTAAATGGTTATATACAGTAGCTATATTTCTATAATACATGTCTCTTAGATTGCTTGCTGGGAATTGTAGTTTTGCAACAACTGGAGGTCGACAGTTTAGAAGCCGATTCTGGTATTGGTGGCCAATGTATGCAGTACCCATCTCAATCCCTCTTACCTTCCCTCAGCTTTCGTGCTGAGGCCTCTTCATCGTTCGCTCTGTTTTCCTGAGTGGTGCAGGACCTGCCGTGCAGTGACATGATTTCATTGTGAAACAGGTCCTGCACCACTCTGGCTTGCAGGAGAAGGTCCTGCACCCCTAACAAAGCAAAGGATGCAGAGGCTTCAGCAGAGGAAGATGAGTGGGATTTATTTTCTTATATTTTTGGGGGAAATTGCTTAATGAGGTATCTACCTAATAGGAGGTTCCTTACGTGACTACCTAACTATTGGGGGCTTGTACTTAAAAGGGGAGCATTCCCTCCCTACTGGGGGATTTTTCCTAATTTAGGGATTTCTTACCTACCAGGGGATTTTACCTAATACCTTACCTATCTTCTGGGGGCTTCTACCTAATAATGTTTCCCAGCCTACCGGGAGCTTCTACCTAATAGAGGGATTCCCTACCCAAATACTGGGGGCTGCTACCTAAAAAGGTGGATTCCCAACCTACCTACTGGGGGCTTTTACCTAATAGGGGGATTCTCTCCCTACCTATCTTCTGGGGGCTTCTACGTAATAGAGGGATTCCCTACCTACCTACTGGGGGATGCTACTTAAAAAGGGGAATTCCTTCCCTAATTATTGGGGGCTTCTACCTAAAAAGTGGGATTCCCTACCTGCTGGGGGCTTTAACCTAATTTCCTACCTAACATAACAATCATGGGTGGAAATGTTCAGGATCTGTGTCCCTTGGCCACGGTAGTATGGAGTGTCTCCGTCCTACCTAATGGGGGCCTCAACTTAATAGGGGGGTTTCCAACTTGCCGGTCTTCCGGGGGCTTCTACCAAATAGAGGGATTCCCTACCTACCTACTGGGGAAGGCTACCTAAAAAGGGGAATTCCTTTCCTAATTATTGGGGGCTTCTACCTAAAAAGTGGGATTCCCTACCTGCTGGGGGCTTCAATCTAATTTCCTACCTAACATAACAATCATGGGTGGAAATGTTCAGGATCTGTATCCCTTGGCCACAGTAGCATGGAGTGTCTCCGTCCTGTCTGTCATTTCCAAAAACAATCCATTGATCCTAATGGACACTGTATAATGCTTCATTTTTCCTGTGGTGGTGCTGCAGAAAAATGTAACACTTCTTGGTATCCTACAGTTGATCATGGTGGTGGGGTGGGGGAGTTTAAGATCAGCTTTTTGTTAAGTTACCCTTCTAACAAGTAGGGATTGTCCAAAGTGGGCAACCCTTTTTTTTAAAGTGCCAAGTCTTCCTCGTCTTCACCTCCAATCTTTGTCTGATCTCTGATCATTGTATCAGAATTACATTGTGTCCCGGAGCATGAAGAGACAAGAGTCCATGGAGCTTTGTCATGAAGAACTAAGCATTTCCAAGTTTTTAAGTTTAGTATCACCAAAGGCATGACACTAAGCGGGGGCAATTATGTAATTGCAGAATGGAATGTAAATCCCCTATCTTCTAGCCCCCAGCTGTGTAGAGTACAGTCAGTCATGCCATCATAGAGGATTAGAGGGTGGCCTTGGTCCTCTCCAGTATAAAGCATTAGGGTACGTTGATGCCTGAAGGCCACAGTAACCAACATTTCCACTCACGCTTGGTATGTTTTAAACCGATGAAGTGGCTCAAAGTGTGCTTGGACTCCTGGACATTCTCCCCCTCCCACACTAAGCATCTAGTAGTCATCAGTTATCTTGGTATGTGCCCCTGAGGGGCCGCAGCCTGTGGAGTGTGAAAGATTTTAACTTCACTTTGCAGTAGAGTTATAAAAGAGGGTGAATGGAAAAGGGAACAAGGGAGAAGTAGATGCATCTGGGAAGATTTGGAGACCAAGATGAAGACTACCTGGGCTGACGAATATAGTCTGAAGAAGATATGGGGAGACAAGGGCTGAGGGAGACTTGGGAGACATGGTCTGAAGACATGGGCTTTAGAAGACATAGGGAGACATAGATTGAAGAAGACATGGAAGACAAGGACTGAAGAAGACATAGGGAGACATAGACTGAAGAAGACATGGGAGACATGGGCTGTAGAAGACATGGAAGACATGGGCTGAAGAAGACTTGGGAGACATGGTCTGAAGAAGACATGGGCTGTAGAAGACTTAGGGAGACATGGTCTGAAGAAGAAATTGAAGACATGGGCTGAAGAAGACTTGGGAGACATTGTCTGAAGAAGACATGGGCTGTAGAAGACATGGGAGACATGGGCTGAAGAAGACATGGGAGACATGGGCTGAAGAAGACTTGGGAGACATGGGTTGAAGAAGACTCAGGAGGCATGGGCTAAAGAAAACATGGAAAGACATTGGCTGAAAGAGACATGGGCTGAAGAAGACATGGGGAGACATGGGCTTAAGAAGACTTGGGGAGACATGGGCTGAAGAAGACTTGGGGAGACATGGGCTGAAGAAGACTTGGGGAGACATGGGCTGAAGAAGACTCGGGGAGACATGGGCTGAGGAAGACTTGCGGAGACATGGGCTGAGGAAGACTTGGGGAGACATGGGCTGAGGAAGACTTGGGAGACATGGGCTGAAGAAGACTTGGGAGACATGGGCTGAAGAAGACTGGGGAGACATGGGCTGAAGAAGATTGGGGAGACATGGGCTGAAGAAGACTGGGGAGACATGGGCTGAAGAAGACTGGGGAGACATGGGTTGAAGAAGACTGGGGAGACATGGGCTGAAGAAGACTTGGGGAGACATGGGCTGAAGAAGACTGGGGAGACATGGGCTGAAGAAGACTGGGGAGACATGGGCTGAAGAAGACTGGGGAGACATGGGCTGAAGAAGACTGGGGAGACATGGGCTGAAGAGTATGAGGGAGATTTCTCAAGCTCTTTGTTAACAAAGGCTAGTAAATCTTCATCTTATATCTTCTCCATCTTGGTCTCTGGATCATTCCAGATGCATCTAGTTCTCCCTGTTCACATTCTCCATTCACCCTCTTCTATAACCCCCCCCCCCCCCCTCCCCGGGGCACATACCGAGATAACCGCCCCCGATGACTACTAGATGCTTTGTATCTCTCTCCGACAACTTCCACAACATAACACAACCTCACACGTACTGCCCCGGGGGAACATCCAGGAGGCCAATCTCTCTTTAGGCCACTTCATCGGATTATAACATACCAAGCATTTGTGGAAATGTTGGTTACTGTGGCCGAGCTTCAATACCTACAACACCCAGCAAAACTACAGCTCCCAGCATGCCTAGCAAGGCTGGGGAGAGATTGAATGGAGCAGTCAATCGTGTGTCCTGCTGCTCCATTCAAAGTCTATGGCAGTGTTTTCCAACCAGGCTGCCTCCAGCTGTTGCAAAACTACAACTCCCAGCATGCCCGGACAGCCGTTGGCTGTCCGGGCATGCTGGGAGTTGTAGTTTTGCAACAGCTGGCGGCACCCTTGTTAAAAGACACTGCCATAGACCTTAGCTGCCACAATATTTGTAAATGATGATATACTGTTGCTATATTACATGTATATTACATTGCAGATGTAGCAGAGTTGAATTTGTCATAGAACCATTTTCCGAGTTAAGATCATGCAGCAGTTTTACGTAAACCGTATGTAAAATCCTAATATAATATCAGTCCCAGTTCCTTATTGCCAAATGATGTTTTGCTGCACAGACTGTCTCGGCTCTGCTACATCTGCGCTGCAGGCGTTAGTGATATTTAATTGGAACATACAAATGCCAGTGTCTTTGTATGGCTGATGTTTACTTTGTACAAGACTGGCTGTCTCCACGCAGTATAAGGTAGTTCCCATTTAATTCCGGCAATCCATTGTCAAGAAACAAAAAAAAGGAAGACTCAGGGGCATTGTGCTCCGCTGTTGGCATGACCCTGTCTCCGCCGGAGTCTGCAGTGAAAGTTAACCCAGGGGTGAAGCCATTCTTGGGTCGCCGTCGTGTGCCCGGCAGATGTTCAGGAAGTGACGGTGACATTTTGCTCCGCAGTTCATTGGTATTAGACAGTAGGATACATAAATAAACCTTAGGATTAGAATTTAAGGCCGGACGAGTTGCATTGATTTCCAGGGAGGGTTGGGGGGGGTGAATATGGTCCATGCACATGGCGAGGCTGGTTGGTGGTGATGTTTTTTTCCTGGCCTATTGTTAGATGAGGTGGATAATGCTGCACTCGCTGACTCACCAATTCCAGTCTCATTACACAGGGAATTGTGCTTACAATCTGCTTCCTGGTACAGGAGATTCTGCTCAAACAGCTGTCAGACACAATAACAACGTACAGATCAGGCCTGGGACATAGGACAATAACTACTATAATACTGCCGCCTATGTGCAAGAATATAGCTACTATAATACTGCCTCCTATATGCAAGAATATAACTACTATAATACTGCCTCCTATATACAAGAATATAACTACTATAATACTGCTTCTATATACAAGAATATAACTACTATAATACTGCCTCCTATATACAAGAATATAACTACTATAATACTGCTCCTATATACAAGAATATAACTACTATAATACTGCTCCTATATACAAGAATATAACTACTATAATACTGCCTCATATATACAAGATTATAACTACTATAATACTGCCCCCTATATACAAGAATATAACTACTATAATACTGCCTCCTATATACAAGAATATAACTACTGTAATACTGCCTCCTATATACAAGAATATAACTACTATAATACTGCTCCTATGTACAAGAATATAACTACTATAATACTGCTCCTATATACAAGAATATAACTACTATAATACTGCTCCTATATACAAGAATATAACTACTATAATACTGCTCCTATATACAAGAATATAACTACTATAATACTGCCTCCTATATACAACAATATAACTACTATAATACCGCTCCTATATACAAGAATATAACTACTATAATACTGCCTCCTAGCTGAGAGGTTGTGTCTGTGTAGCTCTCCTGATGTCTGGAGAAAGCCCAGGGAGGGGCCACCCTGGGTGGGGAAGCTCCCCAAGCAAGGCCCAGGCTTCTCGGCCTATTCTGGGAATTAATCCCCAGACACCACAATCCATGGATGAAAATCCTAAAGTTTCTATGGATGTGAGAAATGTTCAGAATGTTGTCAGTTCTGGTGCAGTAAGAAGCACAGATGAAAAGAAAGCTGTGGAAGTGAGGAAAGAAACTTCATCAAGTCAGGTAATGGCTGCAGGTGCAATCCACCCCTCCTGCAGTCAGACAGAGGAGAACATCCCTGGAGAAGCAGACCATGCAGGAGAATCTGCAGCAGCCTGTCCTAATACGGTCTGACCGCACACGATACGGGAGCAGCGCAAAAGTGACAAGCACGCCAGAGGGGACCAGAGGGAGTACAGCAGGAAGGCTTCAGGGGGCCACAAGTGCGGTCACTGGAAAGAACCAGGGGCCTAGTCCCCAGTCTGGAGATTGTGACCCTGCAGCAGTGACCACAGCCGCACCGAGACAGATCCCACCTCAGAAGCAGAGTCCTGTGAGTACCCCACCAGCACGGCCCCCCAATACTCAGCGGGCGCCAGAACTGTGTTTGGCCGAGCAGATCCCCGCTCTGGTAAAGAGACTTGAGACTTTAAAAAAGACTAAGTTACAGCTGCAGAAACAGATAGACTGTATATACAAGCTAAAGGCAGCAAACCCCAATAACCATGCCGTCCATGATAAGAAGCTGAGCTCCCTCGCTGTGCAGCTCGCTGACACTGTGCAGGACATGGAGGACGTATTGGACCAGATGGGACCAGTCGCTGAGACCTTCAGAAACCAGCAGCGATTTGAGGGATATAAGGAAAGACCAGCGCCAAAGTCATCTACTGCTACACCTAAGTCTTCAGCCTCACCAGGGGACACCCAGCAGTCCTGTACAAGACAAGAGGACATCCAGCAGTCCTGTGCAAGACCACTCCTCAGACCAGCCAGCTTCCCTTTTGAGAAAGGAAATTTGTACAGACAAGCAGAAGCAAGCGTCCAGCAACATCAGAGACCTGCAGAGACTCCTCCAGAGGTACCACAAGTCCCAGCAGTCAGCACGGTGAAGCAGGACTATGGACTTCTACCAGAAGGTAACTCTGTAACCGTTGTGCAGTCACCACAAGCCCCTGGGGGCAGTAGAGAGCAGCAGGACTGTGGACTCTTACCTGAAGGCAGCAGTGCAGCAGAGAGTTCACAGGACATGGCTCTGCAGGGCTTGCTGGGCTCTGTAGTGCAGGATCATACTGCCAGTGACTGCACTGAAATGACTGTATGTGATATTACTGATAATGTGTCTGCAGAGGGGGGCGCTTCACAGTCTGTGTGGGATCTGGGGTCATCTCTGGGGTCAGGTCCACCATTAGTTCAGCCTCCAGAGGCTTGTGACCCCCAGAGTATAGAGGTTGATGGTGGGGAGGGGGCTGTACAGTCTGATGCACAACACTTCCCCCCTTTAGTCACACAAGTATCAGACCCCCCTAGTACGGCTGGTCAGCAGCCACCACAGCGCCCCCAAGTACAGCAGGAGGGTAGAAGTAGTGGCGCCTCCTCTGGTAATGCCTGGAGTCGTGGGTCACCATTCATGTCCAATGTAAATTACACGGGTCAGGCTTTCAAGAGGAGGAACGTGGTCAGGTTCAGACATAGAGGGGCCAAGGAGGAGCTGCCTGACAGGAGGTTTGTGGTCCGTGAACTTCTGTGCCACCAAATGGGCTTCCTGCCATCTAACATCCTGGCAGTGATAAACCTTCCTGACAGGCAGGGCTATGACGTCAGCTTCAAACTCATGTCTGACCTGGACCGCTTCTGGGCCCATGTCACCCGGGTGAGAGATGCTGATGGCTGGAATAAGTTCAGCTTTGTCCCCATCTCCAGACCAGACACAGCGAATGTCACCATTATATTCTGGAACGAGTCTGTCCCCCCCCAGGATATTGTCGTATGGTTAAAGAGACACTGTGACCTAATGTCAGACCTGACTAAGACCAGGGATGAGGACGGCATATGGACGGGAGGGTGGAAGGTCCTGGTGAAGTTACGGCAGATAAACAACATAACCCAACATCTGCCCAATTCTTTCTTCATTGGCCGGGAGAAAGGGGTTTGCTTCTATGCAGGTCAGCCCAGAAAATGCTTCAAGTGTGGGAAGACCGGTCATATCGCGAGTGTGTGCACCCTAGTGAAGTGTAATTTATGTGGGGAGATCGGCCATGTCAGCGCCACCTGCCAGAATATCCGCTGCAACCTCTGTGGTAAGACCGGTCACTCCCATAGGGACTGTTCTGACGCCTGGCATAACATCTGTAAGGACTTCCCTGATGAGGACCTGCTGGAGGGGGCAGAGGACCTGGAGGAGGAGACGTTGGTGTCAGGGTCAGCAGTGACACAACCCGAGCCTCAGCATAACATGGGTGACACTAGAGGTGACGATATGGGTGACAATATTGGTGACAATATGGGTGACAATATTGGTGACACAGTGCCCGACCAGTCCCAGCCAGGAGCCACTGAGGGGAACAGGGAGGTCACTGAGCAGGTTGTGGCCATGTCTTCTTCTGCCCCAGCATCAATAAATCCGCAGAAGAGACGGAAGAAAGACAAAACCAGCCGTAAGCCTGAGGAGGGATGGACCACTGTCCAAAAGCCCTCCAAAAAGAAAGTAGACCCCGGGTCAGGTGTCATGACCATCACAAATAGGTACAGTGTCCTATCAGAGTCAGACGTTGAGGAAGAGATGGAGAGGGAGCTAAAGAGAGTGATAGATGAATTTAATGAAGACCAAGAGGGTGATCCCCCCACAAAAAAGAGACCCCCACGAGCAAAACGTCTGTCCGAATCGGACATGGAAACAGGTGGTCAGCAGGAGGGCTCAGACTCAGATCTGTGATGATGGGGGTGACATCTCTGCACTTTCTTCTTTCCTTTGTTATGATGGCCGACTTTACCCTTAAAGTGTTCTCCAGTAATGTGAACAGTGTCAGAGTGAGGAGGACCAGACACGCGGTTTAGGACCATCTAAAGTCTATTGATGCTGACATCTTCTTCTTACAGGAGACACGTTTAAATACTCAAGGACTGTTAAGTGAAGCAGAGCGTGAATGGCGGTCTGGTCCATCCTTTTGGTCACTGGCTGTGGAACCAAGTGCCGGGGTCTCTATCCTGTTTACCACCAATGATGTAACTGTACATAGGCTGACAGAGGTATTGATGGGAAGGTGCCTAATGCTAGAAGTTACTATTCGGGGTAGAAGGCTCCGACTCATTAATATCTATGGTTCACAGACAGTGACTGAAAGGGTTAACCTTTATAATGAAGTGAAGCCATATCTCTTCACGTCTGTCCCTGTCATCTTGGCCGGAGATTTTAATGCCTCCAGAACAACTAGTGACAGATCCTCTAATAGACCTCTAACCCGAGACTCCAAGGTCTTAAACAACATCATTCTACAGGCCGGGTTGTCAGATGTGTTTGTGCAGGGTGGTCGGAAACCAAAATTTACCTATTTCTGTGGTGGAAGAAGTAGTCGTATAGATTTAGCTTTGGTTAGTCCCACAGAGACCATTGGTGAGAAGGATGAGAAGATCGTCCCTTATTCTGACCATCTGGCCTTATATTTTTGTCTGGGTGTCACACAGGGTCCTGAGACAGGTAGAGGGTTGTGGAGACTGAATTCCAGTCTATTAGAGGATCCTTCTGTGCAGAGACAGGTTCACTCTCTTATACAGAGTCAGCTAGAGAGGGTGGACTTCTATGATGATATGGCCGCCTGGTGGGAGGATGTCAAGGATGAGATCAGAACCCTCTTAAAGAGACTGTCAGTTATAAAGGGGAAGAGTAAGTATGGCCAGTATCTCAAGCTGCGCAAAGAATTGGAGTCACTGTATTCGGCGGGTGGGGACCAACAAAGGATAGACCGGCTGAAATCTGAGATAAGGCAGTATCAGTACAGCAGGTATACCTCCCTGGTTCTTGAACGGGATTATGGGTCCTTAGGGTCTCCTGATCCCTTTGAGAATTGCCGGGAGCGGGTGGCAAATAAATCTGTCACCGGTCTCACTGACTCCCAGGGTGTTTTGCAGGAATCTCGGGAGGGTATCCTGGGGGTGGTGAGATCGTACTATGCTGACTTGTTTCAGAGGAAGGTTTTGGATAGAGACAAGATGACCCAATTCTTGGAGACAACTCCGCTCCCTGATACTAATGATTTGGACTTTTCTCCTTTGACAGCAGAATTGACGGTGGCAGAGGTCAAAGAGGCCATTGATAAGTTACATCTGAAGAAGGCACCAGGTCCAGATGGGATAACAGCAGAATTCTATAAGACATTCAGAGACCTCTTGGCCCCAATCCTCGTGGATGTTTATACAAATTGTCTAGAAAGTCACCTGATGCCTCCATCCATGAGAGGGTCCTCGCTGATTCTGCTGTCTAAAGGTAAAGAGCCGAGTGACATCAAGAACTGGAGGCCAATTGCCCTCTTGAATGTCGACAGGAAGATTCTGGCAAAAATCCTGTTTTCTAGGTTAGTTTGTCTGTCCCCGGCACTGTTGGCAGGCTGTCAGTATGGCACAGTAAAAGGGCGGAACATCTCTGGGGCAGTGATCTCCATAAGGGAGATGTTTGAGAGATGTAAAGCCCTGAGGTGTGGGAGATATGTTGTGAGTCTTGACCAGGCTAAAGCCTTTGACAGAGTAGATCACGAGTATCTATGGGCCACTTTGTCAAAGTACGGTATTCCGGGTCAATTCATCGATTGGCTGAAGACTTTGTATTGTGAGGCCGAGAGCTTTCCTCTGATCAATGGTTGGCAGGGTGACACGTTCAGGGTTGAGGCGGGGGTGAGACAAGGTTGCCCACTGAGTCCGCTGCTGTATGTATTTGCCTTAGACCCGTTTCTGAGGTCACTGCAGGAGTGTGGTTTTCAGGGGGTGCCGGTCCCCCACTGCCTACCCCTGAGTGTTGTTGCCTACGCGGATGATGTGACCGTAGTGATATCTGAGCCTCGTGAGGTGGGGATGTTGTCTGCGGCCATCAAAAGTTACTCGGAGGCCTCAGGGTCTCTGGTCAACCTTGAGAAGAGTCAAGCTCTCTGAGTATCAGATACTGATCCAGATTTTGATCTGACCCAATTTGTGAGAGCCTCCTCCTATATTAAAATCCTAGGGGTCAAATTCGGGAGGGACGATAACGCCAAACTAAATTGGGAACAGAAGTTGGAAATCGGAAATGCAAAGGTTCAGCGATGGAAGAACTGGAGGCTGACCTATAGAGAAAGGGTTAAAATGTTGAAGACTTAACTGGTCCCCGTCTTCTTGTATGTCTCTGTCGTTTTTCCTTTGCCAGAATCTTTCTCCGCTCGGCTCTTTAGCCTGTTCTTCCAAATGTTCTGGGGGAACAGGTTGAACCTGATAAAAAGAGGGGTCACCTACCTACAGAGGAGAGAGGGTGGGTTGGATATGCTGAATCCAAGGGTGTTCTTTGACTCCATGTTTCTAAAAGTTAATTTTGGTTGCCTGGACTCAAACAACAGCTCCCTGTGGGCGAATAGTATCAGGGACTGGATATTGCCTTTTGCAGAGTCTTGGGTGCGAGGCGGCAGTCTCAAGAGGGGGAGATGGACGCGTGACTACCTCCCCCCGTACCTGGAATACGGGCTCAGATGTCTGAAGAGATGGCGCATTGAGAAGTCCTATATAGAGAGTAAGCCAAGGAAGGATCTATACGTAAGGGTTTGTAGGGCTTTCTTCTGTTCTCCACTTGCCTTGAGGGATTGTGTGACCAGCACTTTACAAGAAAGTCTAAAGTTCCTCAATGGGAAACGACTCCCCGCAAAATTCTTTGACATAGCTTGGCTGTCGCTCCATGGGAGGCTCTTTGTCAGTGGTAATCTAAAGTATCTAAGCGTTTCTGATAGGAACTGTCCTCTGGGTTGTCAGCAGGAGGAGACCATGGAGCATTTCATATCTGACTGCAGGGCCGGGAGGAGGATATGGGAAGAAGTGTCCGGTAAGCTAAACATCCCATTACTGCAGAACCTGACGTATCCTGGCATCATATATGCTGTACCATCCAGTAACAGGACTGTAGACAGGGGGACAATGTACATAATTATAACAATCATTAAATATTACCATTGGCACATGAGAACTAGAGTGTCCATACACAACGAGCCATTCCATCACAACACAGCAGTAAGACAGATAATGTCCGAGCTCCAGTGGGTAAAGTCATTAGAGATACGGAGGAACCAAAATAATGGGAAATTATGGAGGAATGTCTCTTTGGTTTAACACGGATGATTTATTAAATTTTTTTGTGTTTTTCCTTTTCCAGCAAATGTGGACTTTCTAAGTTTAATATTACTCTGTGCATACTCTAGTTGAGTAGTCATTGTGTGTACAATGCTTGTTATTTTTGTTTTGCATTGTAAGAATTTATGTTAATTGTAATTTTGTTTGTTTTCACAATAAAAATTGCCTCCTATATACAAGAATATAACTACTATAATACTGCCTCCTATATACAAGAATATAACTACTATAATACTACTCCTATATACAAGAATATAACTACTATAATACTGCCTCCTATATACAAGAATATAACTACTATAATACTACTCCTATATACAAGAATATAACTACTACAATACTGCCTCCTATATACAAGAATATAACTACTATAATACTGCTCTTATATACAAGAATATAACTACTACAATACAGCCTCCTATATACAAGAATATAACTACTATAATACTGCCTCCTATATACAAGAATAGAACTACTACAATACTGCCTCCTATATACAAGAATATAACTACTATAATACTGCTCTTATATACAAGAATATAACTACAATAATACTGCTCCTATATACAAGAATATAACTACTATAATACTGCTCCTATATACAAGAATATAACTACAATAATTTTGCTCCTATATACAAGAATATAACTACTATAATACTGCTCCTATATACAAGAATATAACTACTATAATACTGCTCTTATGTACAAGAATATAACTGCTATAATACTGCTCCTATATACAATATAACTACTATAATACTGCTCCTATATACAAGAATATAACTACTATAATACTGCCTCCTATATACATGAATATAACTACTATAATACTGCTTCTATATACAAGAATATAACTACTATAATACTGCTCCTATGTACAAGAATATAACTACTATAATACTGCCTCCTATATACATGAATATAACTACTATAATACTGCCCCCCATGTACAAGAATATAACTACTATAATACTGTCCCTTATGGATTGGAATTTAATATGTGATGTTTCCTACTGTGGACATGACCTTTAAGTGAGAACTGTTCTAGGAATTCTGGGATATTGGAGTTTGTAATTGAGACCCTCGGTGACCCACTGAGAAAGGAAT